>NC_057808.1:2999244-3001130 GCF_018294505.1 Triticum aestivum | reverse complement strand
TCGGACCAAACACACTGAACCCATCCGTGCTGATGCCGATTCGAGGATGCCTCGGATCTGCCGCTTTGTTAGCATGTAATTCATCAAACTTTTTCCACGCAACACCATCCGATGTGTGTACGATCATCAGATTCCCATCTGCATCTAGTTCGGTTCTTTTGCCCGTTTTGTGCCATGTCATCTGTCTGGCCGTCTCTTCGACCATGAAAAGACGTTGAAGTCTTGGTACGATTGGCATATACCGAAGAACACTAACGGGATTTTGGCCTGTGTCTTCTCACCCATACCGTTGTCTACCACAACATACCTGGAAGACTTGCAAATGGGACAATAGTTCAAGTCCGCATAGTCAAGCCTAAATAAGACACATCCTTTCTCACAGGCATGTATCTTCTCATAGGGCATCTTCAGTGCACGGAGGATTTTCTCCTACTGGTACAGGTTTGCAGGCATTACATGGCCTTTGGGTAGAAAGCGTCCAAATACTGTCATCATTGCGTCGTAGCATTCTCTGCCCAAGTTGAACTGAGCCTTCAGAGCCATTACTTGTGAGATGGCATCCAACTGACAAAGCTCAGTGTGCTCGTGGAGCGGACGTTTTGAAGGCTCCAACATTTCATTGAAGGCCTTTGCAGATTCCTCCATCTCCTTGTCCGAATCCCGAGCATCATTGAAGTCTTGCACCATATTTTCCATGCCGGTACCATGCTCATCGGTGCGACGACGATCCACCTCAGCTCGGTCACGTTGGGCAGACTCACCATGATATGTCCACACCGTATAATCGGGCGTAAAACCACTCTTCTGCAGGTGTTTGCCCATTTCATCCTCTGTCCTCTTTTCCCAATTGCCGCACCGTAAACAGAGGCACCAGGTTTTCCTCTGGCCATTTGCAAATGCGGCTTGCACAAACCCCTTGGTTTTTGTGAACCATTCAGTGCTCCATTTGTTCTGACCAGTGTGACCGGTGTACATCCACGCACGATCACTCATCTTGACTTTCAGAGCTACTGGACACACAACAAATATATATATATATATATATATATATATATATATATAATTCACCATGTATATATTCATCAGTTGATCTACTTTGTCAATTTTATTACGTCCATGCAACCTACACTCTAATAGGTAATGATAGGTCCTAATCCCACCCAAGTATGTGTAGATTGGGTTCATTTTCCCATGCTATGCTCCGGATCGGACGCAAAATTTTGGCAGCACCTCCCCGCTGTTCTCCTGATACACGTCTCTGCAATAAACAGAGAGGATGTGTACCCGGAGAACAACAGGGGAGGCACTGACGAAATTTATGCGTCGGATCCGGAGCAAAGCATATGGGAAAACGAACCCAATCTACACATACTCGGGCTGTCCATGGATAGCGTTGGACAATTCGAAAGAATCACGGTTATAAATATGCAAATGCATGCATATTTATAACTATAACGCCTTCGAACGGGTGACACATATTGGTTACGCATACTGATGATTCAAGAGAGAGATATATAGCTAGCTATCAAGTTTCATCGGCACGAACACCGAAACAGAGCAAATAATTAAGGGGGGAGGAGGACATGTCATTTGTGCTCACCCACAGACGAAGGGGCAGAGCTCGTCAAACGCACGGGGAGGTCGTCGAACACCAAAACTCGCAGCGATGAAACAACTGCACATTTAAATCTACCCGATCAACACAGTTATATATATGATGTTTTTCATAACAAAATCGAAAAATATATGACCTAACTCATAATTCACAAATATATGACCCCGTCGTCCTCTGGAAGGCCAAAGAGCACCTTTTCGGGAGGTGTCGGGGGTCGGGGTGTCGTGTCGGTGTCGGGGTGCCGTGTCGGGGTCGGGGTGCTGTTTCGGGG
>NC_057808.1:2996608-2998173 GCF_018294505.1 Triticum aestivum | reverse complement strand
AGCGGACGGCCAAGTCCTTCTTTGCCGTCAGCTAGCAGACGGCAAAGAACTGGCAGACGGCAAATAAGCTAATTCCAGTAGTGTTGTCCATTTTGTACACGAAGTGCATCCAGTTTTCCCCGTAACCCTCTCAACTTTTTAGCACATGCTATGTGGGTGAAATGATGATACCATGCCAACTTTCAACCTTTTCAGAGTTCATTTGTAGTGCTTTTCAATTTCAAGGTCATTTAGCTCAAAGAATGAACTAATATAAAAAAAGAATGAACTAAAAATATTCTGTTATGATCAACTAAAAAAATATAATATTCTTTAATAGCAAAAAGAAAATCAACTAAAAACCTTTTATAAAACTCTAATAGCAAAAGGAATCAACTAAAAAGCTTTTATAAACCTCTAGTATTTTTTAAACTAAAATTATATAAAATTTATACAACTAAAATTATCAAAGTATTTTCTGTTCAAAACATGAAAAGCAGAAAGAATTATCATAAAGAATTTTTTGTTAGAAACTTTAGTAGCAAAAAGAATTTTCATAAAGAATTTTTTTGATAGAAACTAAAATAACAAAATCTGTTTTTGAATATAATGATAAAACGCAGTAATATTAAATATCAGGAAAAAGAATCACTCAAAATATATTTTTATAGTGAAGTTATTCACAAACTAGTGATTCACACAAATTTCAAAGAATTAAAATTTAAACTATTCAAATTTGGAAACTAATGGCAGTAACAGAAAGTTTATAATTATTCTGACCTAAAACCAAAAAAAGAAAAAAAATAAAGCAAAAATCAACAGAAAATAAATAATTCAAAAAACAAAAAGAATACTGAAAAAATAAAAAAATGCCGCCTACTCGGCCACACGGACTGCATATGACTAGAAACCCATCTGTACATGGGCCAGGATGCAGGCCCGCAGGCCCAATAGGCCCAACATGGCAGTGACGAGGGTAGGCAAGTACTGCCTGCATATTAGAGAGGAGCTCAGCACCTGAGCCGCAACGCAGCTTATAAAGAGGTGTTGAGCTCTATCAGCTAGCGAGGTGGGACTAAACTCCCACCACACCACCGCTGTGCCACCCTTTGGTCCCAGTTGGTGGCACCAACCGGGACCAATGCCCCCCTTTGGTACCAGTTGGTAGGACGAACCGGTACGACTACCCCCCTTTGGTCGAGACCTTTGGTCCCGGTTGGTGGCACGAACCGGGACCAATGCTCTGGGTATATAACCAACACTTGGCAGTTTCTCCAAAATCCATCGCTTTCTTCTCCGCCCGACGCCCCCTGCTCCTCGTCGCCGTCGCTGCCGAGCCCTGCCCCGACGCTGTCAGGCTGGTCCACCTCGCCGTCGTCGCCGCCGCCGACGCCGTCAGGCTGCTCAACTTCGCCGCCGCCGACGCCCTCGACGCCATTTGCCCTGACGCCCGCGTCGCTCCCCGCGCCCCTGCGCCACCGCCGCCGACGCTGTCAGGCTGCTCAACTTCGCCGCCGCTGACGCCCTCGTTGCCATCTGCCCCGACGCCGGCGCCGCTCCCGGCTCCCCTGCGCCCGCCCAACGCC
>NC_057808.1:2991242-2996290 GCF_018294505.1 Triticum aestivum | reverse complement strand
CGTCGTGCCCTACCACCCCTGTGAGCACCTGCCTCGCTCCCGCACCCCTGCCCTCCCTCGCGCACCTGCGCCCCTGCCCTGCCCCGCCGGCGCCGCCGCCGCCATGCCCCTCTGCCCGGCCCCTAGCTTTCCTTTATTTATTTTTGTTATATATATATAGATATATGCTATTTGTTTATATGTTTTTAGATGTTCTTATATGCTGTTTTCAGATGTTTTTAGTTGTTCATAAAAGAATTTTAGATGTAGGTATGTATGTGTGAGGGATCATATATGTATTTTTTTAGATGTATTTTTTAGATGTTCTTATGCTGTTTTCAGATTTTTTTTTGTATGTATGTATGTATGAGGGATTATATATGTATTTTTTAGATGTATTTTTTGTATGTATGTATGTATGTATGAGGGATCATAGATGTATTTTTTCAGAATTTTCTATCGTGCATAGACCGATTTTAGACCACGGGAGCACCCCCCCTATCGTTGCAAAAGTTGCTAAGTGATATTAAGAAGGAAGAAGAAGAAAAAGAAGGAGAGAAAAAGGAAAATAAGAAGAGGAAGAAAGGAGAAGAAGAGGAGAGGAAGAAGAGGAGAAATAAATAGGAAGAGGAAAAAAGAAGAAAAAGAAGAGGAGAAGTAGAAAGGAATAGAGGAGAAGAAGAAGAGAAGAAGAAAAAATAGAAAATATTCTATTTTTTCTTCTTCTCCTCTATTCCTTTCTTCTTATCCTCTTTTTGTTTCTTCTTTTTTTCTTCGATCTTCTCCTCTATTCCTTTCTTCTTCTCCTCTTTTTTTCTTCTTCGTCTTCTTATTTTTTATCGGGTATGTCGTTGTCGATATACCCCCTCCCAGATAACTTCAACATGAGGGGAGGGGGTCGATATACCCCCTCCCCGATAACTTCGACATGAGGGGGGGAGGGGGTCGACGAGGGTTCGAGGGGGCGAGGGTTGGAAACTAGCTAGGGTAGAGGGCCGTGGGTCGCCAAGGGTTCGAGGGTCGAGGGGTCGAGGGTCATCGAGGGGCCGAGGGGCGTAGGGTCGAGGATCGAGGGTTCGAGGGTCGAGGGGTCGAGGGTCGAGGGTTCGAGGGTCGTCGAGGGGCCGAGGGGTCGAGAGGTTTCCTAGCTAGTGTCAAAGTATTGAAGAAATCCATGGCTTTTGCATATGAACCCTTGAAGCGTTGCCGAGGCCACCCAAATTTACCAAGTTAAAAGAGCGTTGTCGTCGAGGCCACCCCGAACCCTTGAAGCATTGCTGAGGCCACCCCAAACCCTAGAGAAGCGTCGAGGCCACTAATATGATTCCTTGTTGTGATTAGGTAGCTAGGTCTACGTTTGCCACTAATATATCCACCTGCTGTCATGTTTGTATAATAATTGCCATGTTGTAATATTTGCAGAAACAATGGAGCACGGACGAGACGAGGTAGCAGAGGAGGTGTTGGGGGACATAATCTTAGCCGGAGGTGATGTCTTGTCGTATCTTAACGACAATGATCATCTGGAAGGACAGGGTGAAGAAGTAGGCTACGGTGATCGAACAATGGAGGAGGAAAGACATGATTATGATGCCTCTGGTGACCGAATGCCGGTGCAAGAAGGAGACCATGATGACGGCTCCGGTGACCGAACAGAGTCCGGCCAGGTATATATATTAATTAAGCCTGTGCTGACTAGCTAATTGATGCATTCATGGTTTTGGTATGTACACATATTAACTCTTGCCTTTCTTCTTTTTTCTAGCCCTTTGGATCGAGCACAACTTCCGTAAAGAAACGAGGCCCAAAGAAAAAGTTCCGCTCGGATCAAAGGTTTGAGATCACAGCAATCGCGCGCGATGGCCAACCGATTGAACCCATCCGGACCAAGGAAGCATTTTCTGCTCAGTGGCGGGGTTCTTGTTAGGGACAAGATCCCGATCAGCATCCACCAATGGTTAAAGCCTAAGAAGGAAGATCCTGAGGTGTCTTATGTCAACGATTTGCAGAAAGATGATCTTTGGACTGCGCTGAAGGCAAATTTCACCCTACCGCCAGAGGAGGAGCCGGAAAATCCAGTTAAAGAGCAATTGATCAAGTATCATGCTCTTAAGAAGATGGCAGGTCTATTTAGGAGGTGGAAGAAAGAGCTGAAAACAATGTTTGTCAACAACGAAAAGACACCAGAATTCATCGGCCGGTATGAGAAGATCAGAGATCACTGGCCCGCATTTGTGGCCCACAAGACATCGACAAGAGTAAGAAGATGTCAGCGAGAAATAAGAAAAATTCTGCGTAGAAGGAGCATCACCATCGCACGGGGTCAGGTGGCTACCTCAAAGCCCGGCCGTTGTGGGCCAAGGCTGATAATGACCTGCTTGATAAAGGGGTCGAACCAGAGACATTGAAGTGGCCAGACCGTTGCCGGACTTGGTTCTTCGGGGTTGGCGGAACCTTGGACCCCGTATCAGGGACGTGCGTTTGGACGAACGAGCAATGCGAATACACGTCACAAAGCTTCAGGACTATATCGCCGCAGCGCGGCAAGGGACGTTCGTTCCAGACAGAGAGAACGACGAGCTCACAATGGCCCTCAGGAATCCTGAGCACCCTGGACGGACATGAGGCACGGCAGGCTCCGTTCTGTGGAAGGCTGGGTTTCCGGACGCAGGCAGTTACAAATGCCAGGAGAGGAGGAAGAAAGTGGAGCAGACCCAACTGCAGGCACTGCACGCAAGGGTACAAGCGATAGAGGAACGACAAGTAGTTCGCAGCAAGCGACCTGCCGAAGCTACCCCTGAAGCTACCCCGCCATCTCAGCGGAGAAGCAGCGTGGCTTCCACCGAGCTGCTTCAGCTGGAGCCTGTATTCACGGCTCCTGCTAGCTACCCCGTGGATCCTATCACGGAGTCTCAACATTGCCATCTTATGACGCAATGGCAGAACTTCAAAGTCAAGGCGGCTGTCGGCTCTGTTCGACCTCCTGAACTAGGCGCAACTTTTCACCGCCGTCCAATTCCAGAAGGATATGCTACGGTCACGGTGGATGAAATAACGGAGGGATTTGAGGACCTCGAGCTTGACCACCCTTCCGGTGAAGGGGAGACTCGGCTGGGTTCTGCTCTCAAGACTCCATGCCTATGGCGGAAGGAGCTCATCAACCTTCTGAACTGGACGCCTCCGCCTCCTCCTCCGCCTCCTCCTCCGGCGAGTGATGAGGGCACTCAGCCTCCTTCTTCGGTGCGTGGCGGCACTCCGCCTCCTTCTCCGCCTGTGCTGGCGCGCCCGAGCAGCCAGCCTCCTTCTTCTCCGCCTCGTCAGCATGGGCGGAAGAGACCCGCCACCGCTCCGGCTGCTCCGGCGCATCGTAGTCCTTCTCCTCCGCCTCGTAAGCAAGGAAAGAAGACAGCCACAGCCGCTCCGTCTGCTCCGGTGTCAAGCAGTATGATGTCTACTACGCAACCTTCTTCTTGTAGACGTTGTTGGGCCTCCAAGTGCAGATGTTTGTACGATAGTAGCAAATTTCCCTCAAGTGGATGACCTAAGGTTTATCAATCCGTGGGAGGCGTAGGATGAAGATGGCCTCTCTCAAACAACCCTGCAACCAAATAACAAAGAGTCTCTTGTGTCCCCAACACACCCAATACATTGGTAAATTGTATAGGTGCACTAGTTCGGCGAAGAGATGGTGATACAAGTGCAATATGGATGGTAGATATAGGTTTTTGTAATCTGAAAATATAAAAACAGCAAGGTAACTAATAATAAAAGTGAGCACAAACGGTATTGCAATGCTTTGAAACAAGGCCTAGGGTTCATACTTTCACTAGTGCAAGTTCTCTCAACAATAATAACATAATTGGATCATATAACTATCCCTCAACATGCAACAAAGAGTCACTCCAAAGTCACTAATAGCGGAGAAGAAACGAAGAGATTATGGTAGGGTACGAAACCACCTCAAAGTTATTCTTTCCAATCAATCCGTTGGGATATTCGTATAAGTGTCACAAACAGCCCAAGAGTAGAGGGGGAGAAGCAACATAAGATCCAACTATAATAGCAAAGCTCGCGATACATCAAGATCGTGCCGAATCAAGAACACGAGAGAGAGAGAGAGAGATCAAACACATAGCTACTGGTACATACCCTCAGCCCCGAGGGTGAACTACTCCCTCCTCGTCATGGAGAGCGCCGGGATGATGAAGATGGCCACCGGTGAGGGATCCCCCCCTCCGGCAGGGTGCCGGAACAGGGTCCCGATTGGTTTTTCATGGCTACAGAGGCTTGCGGCGGCGGAACTCCCGATCTATTCTGTTTCCCGATCGTTTTAGGGTATAAGGATATATATAGGCGGAAGAAATACGTCGGGAGAGCCACGAGGGGCCCACGAGGGTGGAGGGCGCGCCCAGGGGGGGTGGGCACGCCCCCCTGCCTCGTGCCTCCCTCGTTGCTTTCCTGACGTGCACTCCAAGTCTCCCGGGTTGCTTTCCTTCCAAAAATAACTTCTCCAGAAGGTTTCATTCTGTTTCGAGTCTGTTTGATATTCCTTTTCTTCAAAACACTGAAACAAGGGAAAAAACAGGAACTGGCACTGGGCTCTGGGTCAATAGGTCAGTAACAAAAATAATATAAAAGTGCATAGTAAAGCCCATAAAACATCCAAGATGGATAATATAATAGCATGGAACAATAAAAAATTATAGATACATTGGAGACGTATCACACTACAGCCAGAGGCAGGAGGCAATAAAGATTCGGTCCATCTCTCAAGCCTCTAGAGAAGTTACCATAAGAGATGACCGTGGAGGAAAACAAGAAGATCGTGGAAGCCGAAGTGAGGTACTACTTTCAAGCGGTGAAAGCAAAGAAACATCCACCTCCGGAGGAGAAGATAGATCCGGTGAAAGCGAAGGGCACTATCGATGCCCTGAAGCGAGCACCACCTTCCCCGCCGCAATCCAACTATGATCGCATTATTCGAAGGTCATATATCGAAGCGGAGCGGACGGGAAGTACTATCAGTGATCAAAGGTTAGCAGAACAACGAGCTGGGAAAAAATTGCCCA
>NC_057808.1:2988415-2991035 GCF_018294505.1 Triticum aestivum | reverse complement strand
GCTAGTCAACCGGAGATTTTGCCCAATACCAATCTTGGAGATTACCTGCCCGACGATGTACATTATGATTTCTTGGAGGTGGACGAACACAAATAGCATTACGGGAAGCCTCTCGTCTAAGATGAAAGATCTCTAACAACGATGATGCGAAGATTTCGTGATTGGTACATGAAAACTTGTAGAGAGTCTGGGGGGGTGAATACTTTGACGCTGAGAGTTAAATAGGAGCATGACCTCGTTGGAATTGATCTGTTGTCTATTCCATTTGAGGAGTTCTTCTAGTTTTTCAATCAAAAGGCCCACTATAAATTAACGGTCACTTGCTACTGTCTGTAAGTACTACTACTGTCATTATCTCTTTCATTGCATGTATAGATAATTATCCTCACTATATTATGCAAATTAAAGATCGCCGAATTGAATAAAAGACAATTCGGTGATATTGGGTTCATTAACACAAATATCATAGATCAATTTACGGTTGAATTTCAAGCCAAAGATACCGAGGCCAACTTGCTACGATCGTTGGTAATAAATCAAAACAAAGATATAATATTCTTTCCTTACAACTTCAAGTGAGTGTTACTGTCTTGTGCATATTCGGTCTCCCTTATTAGTCGAGGTTATAGTAATGTAATTGATGAGTTATGCATGCGTGCGCAGGTTCCACTATACTCTCCTAGATATTAAGCTTGAGCAGGGACTAGTAACCGTCTTAGACTCGAGACGAAAAGATCCCAAGGAATATGTGGACATGACTGAAATGCTCGAGAAGTAAGTTAAATCGATCATTATCGCACCATATCGGCAACTTTGTTCACTACCTGATATCAAGTAATTGTTTTCTTTGTATGGTAGAGTTTGGAAAAAATTCACCGCAAAAGCTCCGGGACTGCCGGGGAAGCTTCGATTTAGATACCCGAAAGTAAGTACTACTTGCTAGTTCCGCGCATCTCCTAGTGATTCAAGCGCTAGTTTCATCAATACCATTTAGCATGCTTGCTTATTAGTTTGATTGACCTCTGTTTCTTGTAAAGTGTTTGTGGCAGGAAGCTGGGAATAATTACTGTGGATACTACGTTTGCGAGTCCAGCTGCCACACGACCTGTGAGCGGGGATACTCTAAAAAACAATATGAAGTGCGTAAGCAATAATATTCACAATTTTATTTTATTACCATCATTTGTGTTGAGTTTCATTCATTCATATATATGTATGGACCCCCTTCTTCAAATTAATAGATGTTTCAGATGCGGGATGAACTCCTAGCACCAGATCGCATGCGAGCAATTCAAGAGGAATTGGCGGCATTCTTTCTTGACAACATGATCAATAAAGACAGAGAATACCATGTGGACCCTGAGTTCATATATAATTAGGGGATTATATTGTAAGAGATCTTACATTGTATGTATGTAGCAAGTAGCGTCGGATAGATATACGAAAACTTGTTGTTCGATCAATCTCTCAGAGAAGGAGAGGTCCATATCACTTCTCTCTGTATGCATATGTTCATGAAGATCTTCTGTTTCCTTCATTTGCTTACTAGCTAGCGTGTCGAGTCCTCTCTATACGTATAGTACATAGCATCGACCAAGCATGGAGATAAGAGAGGACACTTCTCTCTATTAATTAGCTAGCTAACACAATATATGAAACACCTAAATTAACCCCCCAAAACCCCCTAACAGCCCCTCCCCGTTTCAAAAAAGAAACAAAAACCCCAGCCCCTGAAATGCTGATGCGTGGACGCTTATTGGTCCCGGTTGGTGCTACCAACCGGGAAAAAAGGCCCCCCTTCCTGGGCTCGCCGCAGCGGCCACGTGGAGGCCCATCTGTCCCGGTTCGTGTAAGAACCGGGACTAAAGGTGTAGGGCTTTAGTACCGACCCTTTAGTCCCGGTTCCCCAACCGGGACAAATGGGCCTTACGAAGAGGGACAAATGGCCTTTTAGCTACTAGTGGTTCTGGAACCGGGACTAAAACCCAAAACCTTTAGTCCTGGATCTCTTATGAACCGGGACAGAAGGTGCTCCACACGGCCGCTGGGGGAGCCCAGGCAGGAGGTCCTTTAGTCCCGGTTGGAAACACCAACCGGGACCAAAAGGCATCCACGCGTCAGTAGCTCAGGAGCTCGGGTTTTTTTTTGAAAGGGGGGGGGGTTTAGGGGGTTTTGGAGGGTTAATTTAGGGGTTTCATATTATGTTAGCTGGCTAATAGAGAGAAGTGTCCTCTCTTTCTCCGTGCTTGGTCGACGCTAGCTACTATACGTATAGAGAGAAATCGACACGCTAGCTAGTAAGCAGATGAAGGAACCATTAAGTACACAAGATCGTCATGAACATATATAGAGAGAAGTGATCGACCTCTCTTTCTCCGAGAGATTGGTCGAACAACAAGTTTTCATATATCAATCCGACGCTACTAGCTACATATATACAATATAAGATCTCTTACAATCCCTAACATGCAATGTCAAATTCCACATGGTAGTCTCCGGCTCTATTTTTTCTTCTTCTCCTCTATTCCTTTCTTCTTCTCCTCTTTTTGTTTCTTATTTTTTTCTTCGATCTTCTCCTCTATTCCTTTCTTCTTCTCCTCTTTTTTTCTTCTTCGTCTTC
>NC_057808.1:2983397-2988058 GCF_018294505.1 Triticum aestivum | reverse complement strand
GCGAGGGTCGGGAACTAGCTAGGATAGGGGGTCAAGGGTCGCCAAGGGTTCGAGGGTCGAGGGCCGAGGGTTCGAGGGTCGTCGAGGGGCCGAGGGGCGTAGGGTCGAGGATCGAGGGGTCGAGGGTCGAGGGGTCTAGGGCCGTCGAGGGGCCGAGGGGTCGAGAGGTTGCCTAGCTAGTGTAAAAGTATTGAAGAAATCCATGGCTTTTGCATATGAACCCTTGAAGCATTGCCGAAGCCACCCAAATTTACCAAGTTAAAAGAGTGTTGTCGTCGAGGCCAGCCCGAACCCTTGAAGCATTGCCGAGGCCACCCCAAACCCTAGAGAAGCGTCGAGGCCACTAATATGATTCCTTGTTGTGATTAGGTAGCTAGGTCTACGTTTGCCACTAATATATCCACCTGCTGTCATGTTTGTATAATAATTGCCATGTTGTAATATTTGCAGAAACAATGGAGCACGGACGAGACGAGGCAGCAGAAGAGGTGTTGGGGGACATAATCTTAGCTGGAGGTGATGTCTTGTCGTATCTTAACGACAATGATGGTCTGGAAGGATAGGGTGAAGAAGCAGGCTACGGTGATCGAACAATGGAGGAGGAAAGACATGATTATGATGGCTCCGGTGACCGAATGCCGGTGCAAGAAGGAGACCGTGATGACAGCTCCGGTGACCGAACAGAGTCCGGCCAGGTATATATATATTAATTAAGGCTGTGCTGACTAGCTAATTGATGCATTCATTGTTTTGGTATGTACACATATTAACTCTCACCTTTCTTCTTTTTTTCTAGACCTTCAGATCGAGCACAACTTCGGTAAAGAAACGAGGTCCGAAGAAAAAGTTGCGCTCGGATGAAAGGTTTGAGATCACAGCAATCGCGCGCGATGGCCAACCGATTGAACCCATCCGGACCAAGGAAGCATTTTCTGCTCAGTGGCGGGATCCTTGTTAGGGACAATATCCCGATCAGCATCCACCAATGGTTAAAGCCTAAGAAGGAAGACCCTGAGGTGTCTTATGTCAACGATATGCAGAAAGATGATCTTTGGACCGCGCTGAAGGCAAATTTCACCCTACCGCCAGAGGAGGATCCGGAGAAGCCAGTTAAAGAGCAATTGATCAAGTCTCATGCTCTTAAGAAGATGGCAGATCTATTTAGGGGGTGGAAGAATGAGCTGAAAACAACGTTTGTCAACAACGAAAAGACACCAGAATTCACCGGCCGGTATGAGAAGATCAGAGACCACTGGCCCGCATTTGTGGCCCACAAGACATCGGACAAGAGTAAGAAGATGTCAGTGAGAAATAAGAAAAATTCTGCGAAGAAGGGGCATCACCATCGCACGGGGTCAGGTGGCTACCTCAAAGCCCGGCCATTGTGGGCCAAGGCTAAGAATGACCTGCTTGATAAAGGGGTCGAACCAAAGACATTGAACTGGCCAGACCGTTGCCGGACTTGGTTCTTCGGGGTTGGCGGAACCTTGGACCCCGTATCAGGGAAGTGCGTTTGGACGAACAAGCAAATGTGAATACCCTTCACGAAGCTTCAGGACTATATCGCCGCAGCGCGGCAAGGGACGTTCGTTCCAACGACGAGCTCACAATGGCCCTCGGAATCCTGAGCACCCTGGAAGGCTGGGTTTTCGGATGCATGCAGTTACAAATGCCAGGAGAGGAGGAAGAAAGTGGAGCAGACCCAACTGCAGGCACTGCACGCAAGGGTACAAGCGATAGAGGAACGAGAAGCAGTTCGCAGCAAGAGACCTGCCGAAGCTACCCCACCATCTCAGCGGAGAATCAGCATGGCTTCCACCGAGCTGCTTCAGCTGGAGCCTGTCTTCACGGCACCTGCTAGCTACCCCGTGGATGCTATCACGGAGTCTCAACATTGCCACCTTATGACGCAATGGCAGAACTTCAAAGTCAAGGCGGCTGTCGGCTCTGTTCGACCTCCTGAACCCGGCGCAACTTTTCACTACCGTCCAATTCCAGAAGGATATGCTACGGTCACGGTGGACGAAATAACGGAGGGATTTGAGGACCTCGAGCTTGACCACCCTACCGGTGAAGGGGAGACTCGGCTGGGTTCTGCTCTGAAGACTCCATCCCTATGGCGGAAGGAGCTCATCAACCTTCCGAACTGGATGCCTCCGCCTCCTCCTCCTCCTCCTCCAGCGAGTCAGGTCACTCCGCCTCCTCCTCCGCCTCCTCCGCCGGCGAGTGATCAGGGCACTCAGCCTCCTTCTCCGGCGCGTGGCGGCACTCCGCCTCCTTCTCCGCCTGCGCCGGCGCGCCCGAGCAGCCAGCCTGCTCCTTCTCCGCCTCGTCAGCAAGGGCGGAAGAGACCCGCCGCCGCTCCGGCTGCTTCGGCACGTCGTATTCCTTCTCCTCCGCCTCGTAAGAAAGGAAAGAAGACAGCCGCAGCCGCTCCGTCTGCTCCGGCGTCTAGCAGTACAGCCAGAGGCGGGAGGCAATAAAGATTCGGTCCATCTCTCAAGCCTCTAGAGAAGTTACGATACGAGATGACCGTGGAGGAAAACAAGAAGATCGTGGAAGCCAAAGTGAGGGACTACTTTCAAGCGGTGAAAGCAAAGAAACATCCACCTCCGGAGGAGAAGATAGATCCGGTGAAAGCGAAGCGCACTATCGATGCCTTGAAGCGAGCACCACCTTCCACGTCGCAATCCAACTATGATCGCATTATTCAAAGGTCATATATCAAAGCTGAGTGGTCGGGAAGTACTATCAGTGATCAAAGGTTAGCAGAACGACGAGCTGGGAAAAAAATTGCCCAGCTCGGCAAACAAGCGAACCAATCGTGCCCCCCACTCAAGGTGTCTAGCAATATCGTCGCTAATCATCTGGAGATTTTGCCCAATACCAATCTTGGAGATTACCTGCCCGACGATGTACATTATGATTTCTTGGAGGTGGACGAACACAAATACCATTACGGGAAGCCTCTCGTCAAAGATGAAAGATCTCTAACAACGATGATGCGAAGATTCCGTGACTGGTACATGAAAACCTGTAGAGAGTCTAGGGGGATGAATACTTTGACTCTGAGAGTTAAAGAGGAGCATGACCTCGTTGGAACTGATCTGTTGTCTGTTCCATTTGAGGATTTCTTCCAGTTTTTCAATCAAAAGGCCCTCGATAAATTAACAGTCACTTGCTACTGTCTGTAAGTACTACTACTGTCATTAAGTCTCTATATATAGCTCAGCTCTTTCATTGCATGTATATATAATTATCCTCACTATATTATGCAGATTGAAGATCATCGAATTGAAGAAAAGACAATTCAGTGATATTGGGTTCATTAACACAAATCTCATAGATCAATTTACGGTTGGATTTCAAGCCAAAGATACATAGGCCAACTTGCTACGATCGTTGGTAATAAATCAAAACATAGATATAATACTCTTTCCTTACAACTTCAAGTGAGTATTACTGTCTTGTGCATATTCGGTCTCCCTTATTAGTCGAGGTTATAGTGATGTAATTGATGAGTTATGCATGCGTGCACAGGTTCCACTATATTCTCCTAGAGATTAAGCTTGAGCAGGGACTACTAACCGTCTTAGACTCGAGACGAAAAGATCCCCAGGAGTATGTGGACATGACTGAAATGCTCGAAAAGTAAGTTAAATTGATCATTATCGCACCATATCGGCAACTTTGTTCACTTCCTGATCAAGTAATTGTTTTCTTTGACTGGCAGAGTTTGGAAAAAATTCACCGCAAAAGCTCCGGGACTGCCGGGGAAGCTGCGATTTAGACACCCGAGAGTAAGTACTACTTGCTAGTTCCGCGCATCTCCTAGTGATTCAAGCTCTAGTTTCATCAATACCATTTAGCATGCTTGCTTATCAGTTTGATTGACCTCTGTTTCTTGTAAAGTGTTTGTGGCAGGAAGCTGGGAATAATTACTGTGGATACTACATTTGCGAGTCCATCTGCCACACGACCTGTGAGCGGGGATACTCTAAAAAACAATATGAAGTGCGTAAGCAATAACATTCACAATTTTATTTTATTACCATCATTTGTGTTGAGTTTCATTCATACATATATATGTATTGGCCCCGTTCTTCAAATTAATAGATGTTTCGGATGCGGCATGAACTCCTAGCACCAGATCGCATGCGAGGAATTCAAGAGGAATTGGCGGCATTCTTTCTTGACCACGTGATCAATAGAGACGGAGAATACCATGTGGACCCTGAGTACATATATAATTAGGGGATTATATTGTAAGAGATCTTATATTGTATCTATGTAGCAAGTAGCGTCAGATAGATATAAACTTGTTGTTCGACCAATCTCTCGGAGAAGGAGAGGTCGATATCACTTCTCTCTGTAAGCATATGTTCATGACGATCTTCTGTTTCCTTCATTTGCTTACTAGCTAGCGTGTCGAGTCCTCTCTATACGTATAGTACGTAGCGTCGACCAAGCATGGAGATAAGAGAGGACACTTCTCTCTATTAATTAGCTAGCTAACACAATATATGAAACACCTAAATTAGGCCCCCAAACCCCCCTAACCCCCCCCCCGTTTCAAAAAAGAAACAAAAACCCCAGCCCCTGAAATGCTGATGCGTGGACGCTTATTGGTCCCGGTTGGTGCTACCAACCGGGACAAAAGG
>NC_057808.1:2976072-2983029 GCF_018294505.1 Triticum aestivum | reverse complement strand
AACCGGGACAAATGGCCCTTTTGCTACTAGTGGTTCTGGAACCGGGACTAAAACCCAAAACCTTTAGTCCTGGTTCTCTTATGAACCGGGACAGAAGGTGCTCCACACGGCCGCTGCGGGGAGCCCAGGCAGGAGGTCCTTTAGTCCCGGTTGGAAACACCAACCGGGACCAAAAGGCATCCACGTGTCAGTAGCTCAGGAGCTGGGTTTTTTTTGAAAGGGGCACTACAGGAATCAGCTACTTTCCCGTCTGCCACGGCAGACGGCAAAGGCAAGGATGGCGGACGGCAAAGGCCTTTGCCGTCTGCCGCGGACGGCAAAAGGCTCCGGCAAAGTAGGCTACGGTAAAGAGCTTCTTTGCCGTTTACTTTCTGAAGCGGACGGCAAAGGGGCCTTTGCCATCAGCGGCTGATGGCAAAGAAAGCCGACGGCAATAAATGTGTTGTTAGTACGTTAGGCGGCTAACGGCAGCCTTTGCCGTCTGCCGCAGACGGCAAAGAGCATCCGGCCTTTGCCGTCCGCCGAATGACGTGAGCTGGACGTCACTGCGGGACAAGCCTTTGCCGTCTACCACTGTAGGCAAAGCCTTTGCCATCCGCCGCTATAGGCAAACTGACCAAATGGGTCAGCTCCCAGGGAGCACGGTTGGCCGCCGCATGGCTTCTTTGCCGTCCGCGGCAGACGGCAAAGGTGCCTTTGCCATCAGCGGTTGATGGCAAAGGTGCCTCTTTTTCTGTTTTTTTAAATCCAGCAATTTTCACAGCAAATATATGACATATATATATATATATTTCACAGGGCTATTTAACAGCAAACATATGACATATCCAGCACATAAGTTTCATCGTGCATACATATATAGTTCCATCCATTCATACATAGCAAGTTGCACACACACATTGTTCCATCCATACATATTACAATGCAAAGTTTCATCAAGATAGCAAGTTCCATCATAGTAGCTAAAAGAATCCTAGAGGAGAATGAAAGAAAAAACAAGCACTTCATCGTAACAAGCTAGCTTCCGTGAAGTGAATGAAATCTGCAAAAAGGCAAATAAGAAAGTTAGAAAAAGGTGACTAGAAGAAGAATTATATGCCATTTATGAGCTAACTTAGGTGAAATGGATCATTTATGAGCTAACCTAGGTGAAATAGATCGTTTATGAGCTAACTTAGGTATAATGCATCATTTTAGAGCTAACCTAGGTAAGATGGGTAATTTTGGAGCTAACCTAGGTGAAATGGATCATTTTTTAGCTAAGTTAGGTGAAATGGATCGTTTATGAGCTAACCTAGGTGAAATAGATCGTTTATGAGCTAACTTTGGTAAAATGCATCATTTTAGAGCTAACCTAGGTGTGATGGTCATTTTGGAGCTAAACTAGGTAAAATGGATCGTTTGTGAGCTAACCTAGGTGAAATGGATCATTTATGAGCTAATCTAGGTAAAATGGGTCATTTTAGAGCTAACTTGGGTAAAATGCATCATTTTGGAGCTAACCTAGGTAAGATGGGTCATTTTGGAGCTAACCTAGGTAAAATGGGTCATTTTAGAGCTAACATAGGTAAATTGGATCATTTTGGAGTTAGTCTAGGTATAATGGGTCATTTTAGAGCTAACTTGGGTAAAATGGATCATTTATGAGCTAACTAAGGTATAATGGGTCATTTTAGAGCTAACTTAGGTAAAATGGATTGTTTATGACCTAACTAAGCTAATTATGCCATTTTTGACATAAGTAAGCTAAGTACATGTCATTATTGAGCAAACCTAGTTAACTAAGCATACTAGAGCTAACTTTGGTCATTTTAGAGGAAAGAAAGCTAAGTATAGATTGTTTTAGAGCTAACTTAGGTAAAATGGATGGTTTTGGAGGTCAGTAAGCTTATTAAGTCATTTTGGAAGAAAATAAACTAACTCTAGGTCATTGTGGTAAGCATATTGGAGGAAATAAGGCTAAGTCTAGGTCTTTATGCATTTGTTAAGCAAAACACTAGAGGAAACTTACCACCGCCCACCATCTTTCAACACCTGCCATGACAAAGAGTAAACGAAATTAGTACAGCATAAAAAAATACCGACATGAATAATAATATGTATATCACTTAAGTGTATCATCATCAAGTACAACATAAAAAAATTGAATACCTGACACTACCAATAATCTCGATCACTATCATCAATAAATGCATAATCATCATCATCACTATAATCAATGACGGGCTCATAGGGTTCAGTGGCATCAACATGTGGAAGGCCACCTTGATGTAATCGGTCAAGCATTGACAGGTCATCCGCAGCAGTAACCTCTTCTTGTTCCTCCTCTGGGTTGATGTCGGATTCACTGTCGTTGTCTACTTCAATGTTTTGGGGTGAAGTATAGCGGTTCTTGAAATGCTTTTTGGAAAGACGTGTCTCTTGGAAGAATTCTCCTTCATATGTGTCTGGGTTTATGTGAGGTTCATAATCCTCTTCCTTTGGGGGAGATAGTCTAGCACGTGGCGGCACTTCATAAACGACATCCCAAATTTCAGATTTGGATTAGTTTGGCAGGCCCACGGTAGATAGAATACTTGGGTCGACTGTTGAGCCGTAATATAGACATCAGGAACATCTAAATGGGTGCTTTGTTTGATTTCAACTAGCCCTATATGTTCATGAGTCCTTCTAGTCTCCTTCGGCTGAAACCAATAACATTTGAAGAGTACGACATTCGGTGGGTTGTCACCATAGAATAGAAGTTCATAAATTGCTTCAACTCTCCCATAATACTCGGTACCTCCTTCGCCGATAGCAGATACACAACAATTTGTAGACTGTCGGTCGGCCCTAGATAGCTCTTTGTCATAGGTACGAAAACGATACCCGTTGATGTCGTATTTGTCAAATGAACGGACCTTATAGTCAAAACCATTAGCGACTTGTCTCAATTCGGCGTCCATAGACTCTGAATTAGCCTACAAGTTTAATATGAAAGGATTGATGCATTAGGCACAAATTAGCGAATGAAATGAAATGGTCTAATAGAAATTACTGTTTGTTTGAACCAAGAGATGAAACCGGGATAGCCGCCTCCTTGCTTTGCGAGAAGCTCATACTCTTCGACGGAATCCTTTTGGATCACCGCTCCATACGACAATATTGGCGACGTATCGACTATATGAAATTTCCAGGAATAAGAGCAGTTCAAAGGAAATAGAAGTTGCGAAACAATGTACCGAGAACTTACTTGATGTACGGCCGCACTTCTGTCAGGTTGTTGAAGATATACAACGTAATGGTCCGCCATTCTTCGTTGTCCAAAGATACTGGTTTCGAACCACTGGCTAGTGCGAGATTCCCTTTGAATAGGCTGAGGTTGGATCCACCCTTTTGAGGTTCGTCAGCATTGTACCGAGGCTTCGGATTATGCAAGTGACGATTTTTGGCTTCGTAGTGTGCTGTCACGAAGTTTGCCGCCTCCTCAGTGATGAATGCCTCAGCCATCGATGCTTCAATTCTACGTTTATTTTTACATTTTTGTCAAAGCGTCTTCTGCATCCTCTCAGTTGGGTAGCACCAACGATTTTGCACGGGCCCCCCCAATCTTGCCTCGGTCGGGAGATGCAAAATCAAATGCTCCATTGGATTAAAGAAGCCCGGTGGAAATATCTTCTCTAACTTGCAGATCAACTCCGGCGCCAACTCTTCCATTTCTTCTAGCACGCTAGGCGATAGTTCTTTCGCACAAAGAACACGGAACAAATAGCTGAGTTCTGCCAGTACTAGCCAGTACTAGCCACGCAACATCATCGACATTACTCGCTCAATCCATATGTGCCAATCATGACTCGAGACCAAATATCTTCAATTTATCAAGACTCGCTCCCCTCTTTAGATTCGCTGCATACCCATCGGGGAACATCAACTGCATTTTCACCCACAAGATAATTGCCCTTATAGCTGGCCTTCCAAGATTGAACCATGCCTTTGGCTTCGTCCAGTTCTTCTTTCCTTTCGGTTCTTTCATGTTTTGTAACGACCTATCACATAGCGCCTCCAGATCGACTCTAGCCTTAGTATTATCCTTTGACTTCCCATATATGCCGAACAATGTACCAAAAAGTGCCTCGGCGATATTCTTCTCAGTGTGCATCACGTCGATGTTGTGTGGACAAAGGATGTCTTTGAAGTAAGGAAGATCCCATAAGCATGTCTTGTGAGTCCAGGCGTGCTTAGAATTATACCCCTTGAAGTACCCTGGACGCTCCGGATCTGGCTCGAGAGGGTTTCACTGATCCAGGGTCTGTTGGCCTGTCAACACAGGTGGTGCAGAGTTTTTGACAACTCTACCTCTGATGAAGTTCTTCTTGTCTTTCCTGAACTTATGGCGAGGATCCAGGAACTGTCTATGCATGTCAAAGCAAGAAAACTTGCGACCGGCCTGAAGCCAACGAAACTCAAGAGCTCCCTTGCATGTGGGGCAGGGGAACCTTCCATGCACACACCAGCCAACGAATAGCGCATACGCCGGCAAGTCATGCATCGAGTACATGTACCAGACACGCATTATGAAATTCCGTTTGCTATAGGCGTCGTATGTCTTGAACCCATTATCCCAGGCTTCTTGCAATTCGTCCTTAAGCGGCTGCATGTACACATTCATATTTTTCCCCGGATAGTTGGGCCCTGGAATTATCAACGCCAGGAAAATGTTCTTTCTTTGCATAATCTGTCCGGGGGGAGATTGAGTGGAAAGACAAATACGGGCCAACAACTGTATTGGGCTGCCGTCAGACCAAACACACTGAACCCATCCGTGCTGATGCCGACTCGAGGATGCCTCGGATCTGCCGCTTTGTCAGCATGTATTTCATCTGTAGCAACCAGACCTCAAATAGTCTGATCTACCGTGCACCAGTGTCATCCCTGGATCAGTAATGCTGACACGCACAGTACTTGGAGGATTTATAACAGAGTAGCAATCACATACTTATTACATCGAGTATCTCAAGAGAGAAATAAGTATGACAAATATGGCTTAAGGCCATCTAAATACGATAACAGCGTAAGACTTGGAAGATAAGTGAGTCCATCAACTCCAACGGCATCACTGAGTATAAGACCAAGACCTAAGGCACCTTACTCGTCATCTGAAAAGTCTGCAACATGAAACATTGCAGCCCGAAAGCGGGTCAGCACATGGAATATGCTGCCAATGTAACACATAGAGAGTAATGAACATAATAATGCTATACTACATGCATATATGGCTGGTAGAAGGCTCTATGGTTACAGTTTTGCGAAAAGCCAATTTTTCCCTACAGCAAAGGAATAAATTTTATTTAACTGTCATGGTGGTTGTTAAACATTGAGAATGGTTGACAGCATTCTCAATCCCAATTAAGTATCATCATTAACCCAACAAAATTAATTAAAGTAACATGATGAGATTCACATGATAATCCAGATACTAGATACTCAAGATGTCCATAACCAGGGACACGGCTAATCATGATTAGTTTGTACAGTCTGCAGAGGTTTGTGCACTTTTCCCCACAAGACTCGATCGCCTCCGCTTGATTCTCGCACTACATGATGTTTGAGAAATGGATGACCGAGACACAGTCTTTCAGAAACAATAACTCTTTATTCCGGGTGGACAGTTACACCTACTTTCCCCTACATCTACTAGCCCACCTCTTCAAGAGATCATGTAACCTACTAAACTATGCTAGAGCCCATAATAGCTTGTGGCTGCACACGGAAGTTTCTAGCACGAATAATCTCATGATCCCTTTGAACCTGGGTGGCGGTCCAAAAGAAAAACAGGCAATCCTGGAATACCCAGGTACCTCAATCCACCTAGATGTGAGTTTTAGTTGCCACCTTAAGGTTAACCATTAATTAACAATCTCACGTATTTCATGGTAACACTCAAACCCAATCCACGTCTACTAGCATAGCATAGCAATATGAGCGAACATAGAAGTAACTCCCAAGGGTTTGATAATAAACAGGTGATAGGTACTACCTCAACTACTTCCCAATTGCCACAGTTTAATTAGATCCTAACCATGCAATGTTTGAGGGTTGATCTAATGCAATAAAACTGGGTAGTAAAAGAGGTATGATCAAAGTGTTACTTGCCTTGCTGATGATCCATGAAACCTAGAGATTCGAAGTAGCAAGCGGCGCACTCCGGGTACTCTATCGCAAACAAACAAGCATACAATAAGCACTCATCTAATGCACAGGTAAAACTCAAATAAAGATCCAACCAGAAAGTTCAACTTAAGAACTCCGGTTTGCAAAAAGAATCAAATCAAACGAAGCAACGAAAGTCAAACGGTGAAAGAAACAAGCTTCATTTACTAATCTGGATATAAGTCAAATTTTACAGTAGCAAAAACTTGTTTGAGTTGGTTAGACGGAAAGAGAATTTCGAGACAAAACTCTAGGCGCTTGAATCGCCTGATTCTGATAAACGAGCGAAAAGATAAACTAAAACCAAAAAACAGATCGGAAATCGCGATCTGGAATATTCACGAAAAATCCGAGAAAAATAAAACTGACGAACAGTTAAACGAACGGACGTTCGTTAACTGCGACTAACCGACGAACACGTTTGTTAAAACGAACGGATCGACGAACATTCACTAACTAACTAAGACGACAGAAGAAAAAAATAAACCGATCTATAAAAAATAAACCTAGGGTTTCGGAAAAAAAATAAACCGAACGTTTTTTATAAAAAAATCGGACGGCGAACGGCGGCTCGGCTACCTCGACGGGACACTCCGGCGGGGTCTGGACGGGAGGCGAGGGGCGGCGTGGTGCGGGCGTCGTCGGGGAGGCGGCGGGCGACGAGGGGCGGCGTCCTGCGGCGTCGGCGGCGGCTTCCCGTGGCGGTGGCTCGGCTCCGGCGTCGGTTTTCGGCTCGGCGTCGGGGAACGGGGTGAGGAAGGGCGGCGG
>NC_057808.1:2968626-2975748 GCF_018294505.1 Triticum aestivum | reverse complement strand
GGTCTCCAGGAGGGAGACGACTCGCGGGGTGGGCTGGGCCGCGCGGTATTTAAGAGGGGGAGGGGGGTGCCGTGGGGAAGGGGGCGACGGGCGGCGGCGGGAGTCGTCCCCGATCGGGAATCGGCGGCGGCGGTCTCCAGGAGGGAGACGGCTCGCGGGGTGGGCTGGGCCGCGCGGCTGGGCTTCGGCCCAGTCGGCGCTCGCGCGTTTTTTTAAATAATATCGCCGAACCAAAAAAAATCATAGAAAAATAAATAAAAATCCAAAAATGCCGAAACAAATTTTCACCGTCTAATTAAAATAATTAGAACGAGATGAACATTTTCTTGGCCCTAAAATGCAGTTTTTAAAACGTGCAATTTTTCTAATGCAAATAATATTGCAAATAAAATCCGAATAAAATCAAATATTTGATTTTAATATTTTTCCTCCAATATTTCAATTATTTTGGGGAAGTCATATTTTCTCCTCTCATATATTTTAATATGAAATATTTTTTTGGAGAGAAAAATAAATTAAACCAAAAATCCTCGTTTCATTATTTGATAAAAATCAAATATGAAAACCGCGAAAAATCCCGAAGTCTCTCTGAGGGTCCTTGAGTTACTTAGGATTTTCGAGGATTTGCCAAAATGCAATAAAATATGCTATGCAATGATGATCTAATGTATAACATTCCAAATTGAAAATTTGGGATGTTACAAACCTACCCCCTTAAGATGAATCTCGCCCTCGAGATTCGGGTTGGCTAGGAAATAGGTGAGAGTGGTCCTTCCGTAGATCTTCGTCTCGCTCCCAGGTGGCTTTGTTCTCGGTATGGTGACTCCACTGAACTTTGCAAAACTTGATAACCTGCTGCGGGTGACTCGACTGGCATACTCAAGAATCTTAACTGGTTTCTCCTCATAGGTCAAATCACTATCCAACTGAATCACCTCCAGTGGCACTGTATCTCTCAGCGGTATCTCGGCCATCTCTGCGTGGCACTTCTTCAACTGGGAAACGTGAAATACATCATGAACTCCTGACAATCCTTCAGGCAATTCCAGCTTGTAAGCAACTTCTCCCATACGCTCCAAAATTTTGTATGGTCCTACAAAACGTGGCGCTAACTTTCCTTTAACTCCAAAGTGCTTCACTCCTCTAAGTGGTGATACACGAAGATAAACTCTGTCTCCAACTTCGTGAACTGTCTCCTTGCGTTTAGAATCCGCATAAATCTTCTGCCTGGATTGGGCTACCTTGAGCCTATCGCGAATCAACTTCACTTTCCGTTCAGACTCTTTAATCAAATCTGGTCCAAACAACTGGCGGTCTCCAACTTAGTCCCATAACAATGGTGTTCTACACCTCCTTCCGTATAAAGCTTCGAAAGGGGCCATCTTCAAACTGGTTTGATAACTGTTGTTGTAAGAAAACTCTGCATACGGCAAATTGTCGTCCCAACTAGATCCATAATGTAGCGCACAAGCTCTCAGCATATCTTCCAAAATCTGATTGACTCTCTCGGTCTGTCCGTCTGTGGATGAAAGGCTGTACTGAACTCTAGCCTGGTACCCAAAGTTTCATGTAACTGATTCCAAAACTTTGAAGTAAACTGGGTTCCTCTATCTGATACAATGGTCCTCGGAACTCCATGCAGACATACGATCCTGGTCTTGTATATCTTTGCCAACTTAGCACTGGTGTAAGTGGTCTTCATTGGGATGAAATGAGCTACTTTCGTCAAACGATCGACTACAACCCATATTGAGTCATAGCCTGAACGAGTCCTGGGCAATCCCGTGATAAAATCCATTCCTAGTTTATCCCATTTCCATTCTGGTATCGGCAATGGCTATAGCAATCCTGCTGGCTTCTGATGCTCTGCCTTCACTCTCTGACATACATCACAAACTGCTACATACTCTGCAATATCCTTCTTCATTCCGGTCCACCAGAAAGTATCCTTCAAGTCCAAATACATCTTGGTATTTCCTGGGTGACTCGAATACGGTGAATCATGGGCCTCTTGCAAGATCAACTTCCTGATCTCCGGATCATTGGGCACATAAACGCGGTCCTCAAACCATAAGGTATCGTGCTCATCCTCACGAAATCCCTTGGCTTTTCCTTTACTCATCCTTTTCTTTATCTCGTCAATTTCCTTGTCTGTCTTCTGAGCTTCCCTGATCCTTTCCATCAAGGTAGACTAAATCTCCAACGTTGCTAAATAGCCTCTTGGAACTATCTCCAAACATAGCTCGCGAAGATCCTCGGCTAATAATTTCGGTAACTCTTCGGTCATGAGTGTGTTGACATGGCTCTTGCGGCTCAACGCATCTGCTACTACGTTAGCCTTCCCGGGGTGATAATGCAATCTCATATCATAATCCTTAATGAGCTCCAACCATCTCCTTTGCCTGAGATTCAACTCCTTTTGCGTGAGAATGTATTTCAAACTCTTGTGATCCGTGTACACCTCACAGTGATTTCTGATGAGAAAATGTCTCCATGTCTTCAACGCATGTACTACGGCTGCTAACTCCAAATCATGGGTGGCATAATTCTTCTCATGGGGTTTAAGTTGTCGTGAAGCATATGAAACAACTCTTCCCTCCTGCATTAGCACTGCTCCAAGTCCTCGACGTGAAGCGTCGTAATATACATCATAATCCTTGCGTTGATCTGGCAGAATCAGCACTGGTGATGTAACCAAACGTTTCTTCAACTCTTGGAAACTAGTTTCACATTCCTCAGTCCAATTGAACTTGGTGTCCTTCTTTAACAGCTCTGTCATGGGCATAGCAATCCTCGAGAAATTCTCAATGAACCTCCGGTAGTATGCTGCAAGTCCAAGAAAACTCCGGATTTCTCCAACTGATGCGGGTGATTCCCAGTTTGTCACAGTGTCGACTTTGGTGGGGTCTACTGCTATTCCTTCTCCGGATATAACATGTCCGAGGAATCCAACTTCCTTCAACCAAAACTCACATTTGCTGAACTTGGCGTATAGCTGATGTTCTCTGAGCTTCTCAAGTACCAAACGCAAATGCTCCTTATCCTCCTCTTCGTTCTTTGAGTAGACCAAAATGTCATCAATGAACACTACGACGAACTTATCCAAAAACTCCATAAACACTTTGTTCATCAGGTTCATGAAATAGGCAGGTGCGTTAGTCAGACCAAATGACATAACGGTATACTCATATAGCCCATACCTGGTGGTAAAGCCGTCTTAGGTATATCCTGCTCTCGAATCTTCAACTGATGGTATCCTGATCGTAGATCGATCTTGGAAAATACCTTAGCTCCTTGTAACCGGTCAAACAAATCATTGATCATCGGCAGTGGGTACTTATTTTTTGATGGTCACTTCATTCAATCCTCGATAATCAACAACCATCCTCAACGATCCATCTTTCTTCTCCACTAGAAGTACGGGTGATCCCCAAGGTGACGAACTTGGGCGAATATAGCCTTTATCCAGTAACTCCTTAATCCGCCTCTTAATTTCCTCCAAATCCTTTGCGGGCATCCTGTACGGTCTCTTAGATATCGGCCCTGTGCCTGGCAAAAGTTCAATCAAAAACTCTATGTCTCTATCTGGTGGCATGCCTGGCAACTCTTCTGGAAATACATCCGGGTAATCCTTCACCACTGGTACTTCCTCCTGTACAGCTCCTGATAAGGAATTCACCTGAGTCCTCTTCGGCATATGCTGGGATACATACTTAATCCTTCTTCCTTCTGTGGTGGTAAGCAAAATCGTCTTACTCGCGCAATCGATGTTTCCCCCATACATCGATAACCAATCCATGCCTAATATTACGTCCAATCCTTGCGACTCCAATACTATTAGGTCTGAGGGGAAAACATGCCTACCTATGGCCAATGGCATCTGAAAACATCCTTGGCTTGCCATATGCTCTGCTCCTGGCGAGGTTACTAACATAGGTGTTCTGAGAACTTTGGTGGGCAACTTAAACTTATCCACAAATCCCATTCATACATATCAAGGGGATTCAGCCTCAAGAAACGGGCTAAGTGATCGATAGGGGGTGGTGGTGGGTTGTTGTTGTTGTTGTTGTTGTTTCCTTGGTTCTGTACTAACACTTGCATCAGGGCATTCTGCCGCTGAATCAACTGAGTGATCTCCGGTGGGAAAACAAATCCGGTGTCGCGTCTCGGAGGCATCTGATAGGTTTAGAAAAGATGAGAATTTAGAATAGAATGAGGTCTAGAGGGAAAACACTACCCATATGCTCATGAGACAAACACAATCAATATCACTCAATCAATCAAGGCATACAATCGATCTAACTATCGTTACAAAGTGCTCGGACTATACTATATACATGGGGGAATACTACTACTGATATGGTGGTCTACTTGAAATTTTGATCGGTCGAAGACTCCATGATATCTGCTCCAGCTTCATCAACAAAGTCATCTTCACCGGGGTCCGAGTCGGTGTCGTTGATGATGATGTAGTTATCCGGGCAAGTAGAATCGTCATCTTGTCCTCCTGGTGCTGGGTCTCCCATGAATACTCCGATCTTCTGTGTCAGGTCGCCGTTCTTCCTCACTAGTGCGACGATTTCCTCCATATAATCCTCGCGTGTAGACTTGAGTTTTTCCTCTAACTCCGTGATCTTGGTCAATGCCTTCTTCAGATCTATCATGTCTGCGCACATTTGGTTCTCCTGGCGACGAATGTGTTGGTTTTGCTCCTGGATGAAAGCTGCAATTGATCCATCCTTCTTGGTGCTGATCATCTCCCATTGCTCATCCCGGCATCCACAAATCTGATAAATAGTATCCTTAAGCTCCCTGTGGTAGACTTCTCCAATGCGTCCCATAGAGATGTGGGCTGCCATGCTCTTCCCTAAACTCCAGGTTGGTGCATCAAAGGAAATCTCTATAGGCTCAGTGACTGGCGTAAACGTCCTTCCTGGAACTTGAACTTGAATCTTCCAGCACTCCTCTTCGGGTAGTGTGGTGTTGTAAGTCCCGGTGAAGCTTGGTATTCCGATGTTCAGGTACTTAGTGACTTCCTTCAAGTGTCGTCCAAAAGGTGTATCTTCATCCGGTTGCATGAACTTGTTCCTTGCATCCGCCATTCCTAAAAGAGTAGAAAGTGGAGAGGAGTCGGAAATGAGAAGAGAGTAGTGTTCTAGGGTTTAAGCTTAGTGGTCATGTCCTACAGTCAGCGTGTGCTCTGATACCACCTTTGTAGTGACCAGACCTCAAATAGTCTGATCTACCGTGCACCAGTGTCATCCGTGGATCAGTAATGCTGACACACACAGTACTTGGAGGATTTATAACAGAGTAGCAATCACACACTTATTACATTGAGTATCTCAAGAGAGAAATAAGTATGACAAATATGGCTTAACAGCGGAAGACTTGGAAGATAAGTGAGTTCATCAACTCCAACGGCATCACTGAGTATAAGACCACGACCTAAGGCACCTTACTCGTCGTCTGAAAAGTCTGCAACATGAAACGTTGCAGCCCGAAAACGGGTCAGCACATGGAATATGCTGGCAATGTAACACATAGAGAGTAATGAACATAATAATGCTATACTACATGCATATATGGCTGGTAGAAGGCTCTATGGTTACAGTTTTGCGAAAAGCCAATTTTTCCCTACAGCAAAGGAATAAATTTTATTTAACTATCATGGTGGTTGTTAAACATTGAGAATGGTTGATAGCATTCTCAATCCCAATTAAGTATCGTCATTAACCCAACAAAATTAATTAAAGTAACATGATGAGATTCACATGATAATCCAGATACTAGATACTCAAGATGTCCATAACCGGGGACACGGCTAATCATGATTAGTTTGTACACTCTGCAGAGGTTTGTGCACTTTTTCCCACAAGACTCGATCGGCTCCGCTTGATTCTCGCACTACATGATGCTTGAGAAACGGATGACCGAGACACAGTCTTTCAGAAACAATAACTCTTTACTCCGGGTGGACAGTTACACCTACTTTCCCCTACATCTGCTAGCCCACCTCTTCAAGAGATCATGTAACCTAATCAACTATGCTAGAGCCCATAATAGCTTGTGGCTGCACACGGAAGTTTCTAGCACGAATAATCTCATGATCCCTTTGAACCTGGGTGGCGGTCCAAAAGAAAAACAGTCAATCCTGGAATACCCAGGTACCTCAATCCACCCAGATGTGAGTTTTAGTTGCCACCTTAAGGTTAACCATTAATTAACAATCTCACATCTGTCATGGTAACACTCAAACCCAATCCACGTCTACTAGCATAGCATAGCAATATGAGCGAACGTAGAAGTAACTCCCAAGGGTTTGATAATAAACAGGTGATAGGTACTACCTCAACTACTTCCCAATTCCCACAAATTAATTAGATCCTAACCATGCAATCTTTGAGGGTTGACCTAATGCAATAAAACTGGGTAGTAAAAGAGGTATGATCAAAGTGTTACTTGCCTTGCTGATGATCCGTGAAACCTAGAGATTCGAAGTAGCAAGCGGCGCACTCCGGGTACTCTATCACAAACAAACAAGCATACAATAAGCACTCATCTAATGCACAGGTAAAACTCAAATAAAGATCCAACCAGAAAGTTCAACTTAAGAACTCCGGTTTGCAAAAAGAATCAAATCAAACGAAGCAACGAAAGTCAAACGGCGAAAGAAACAAGCTTCGTTTACTAATCTGGATCTAAGTCAAATTTTACAGTAGCAAAAACTTGTTTGAGTTGGTTAGACGGAAAGAGAATTTCGAGACGAAACTCTAGGCGCTTGAATCGCCTGATTCCGATAAACGAGTGAAAAGATAAACTAAAACGAAAAACAGATCGGAAATCGCGATCTGGAATATTCACGGAAAATCCGAGAAAAATAAAACTGACGAACAGTTAAACGAACGGACGTTCGTTAACTGCGACTAACCGACGAACACGTTCGTTAAAACGAACGGATCGGCGAACGTTTACTAACTAACTAAACCGACAGAAGAAAAAAATAAACCGAACTTTTTTTTTAAAACGGACGGCGAACGGCGGCTCGGCTACCTCGACGGGGCACTCCGGCGGGGTCTGGACGGGGCGACGAGGGGCGGCGGGGTGCGGGCGTCGTCGGGG
>NC_057808.1:2966077-2968277 GCF_018294505.1 Triticum aestivum | reverse complement strand
GTGGGCTGGGCCGCGCGGCTGGGCTTCGGCCCAGTCGGCGCTCGCGCATTTTTTTAAAATAATATCGCCGAACCAAAAAAAATCATAGAAAAATAAATAAAAATCCAAAAATGCCGAAACAAATTTTCACCGTCTAATTAAAATAATTAGAACGAGATGAACATTTTCTTGGCCCTAAAATGCAGTTTTTAAAACGTGCAATTTTTCTAATGCAAATAAAATTGCAAATAAAATCCGAATAAAATCAAATATTTGATTTTAATATTTTTCCTCCAATATTTCAATTATTTTGGAGAAGTCATATTTTCTCCTCTCATATATTTTAATATGAAATATTTTTTTAGAGAAAAATAAATTAAACCAAAAATCAAATTTGAAAACCGCAAAAAATCCCCAACTCTCTCCGAGGGTCCTTGAGTTGCTTAGGATTTTTGAGGATTTGCCAAAATGCAATAAAATATGCTATGCAATGATGATCTAATGTATAACATTCCAAATTGAAAATTTGGGATGTTACATCATCAAACTTTTTCCATGCAACACCATCCGATGTGTGTACGATCATGAGATTCCCATCTGCATCTAGTTCGGTTCGTTTGCCCGTTTTGTGCCATGTCATCTGTCTGGCCGTCTCTTCGACCATGAAAAGACATTGAAGTCTTGGTACGATTGGTATATACCGAAGAACACTAACGGGGATTTTGGTCTGTGTCTTCTCACCCATACCGTTGTCTACCACAACATACCTGGAAGACTTGCAAATGGGACAATAGTTCAAGTCCGCATAGTCAAGCCTAAATAAGACACATCCTTTCTCACAGGCATGTATATTCTCATAGGGCATCTTCAGTGCACGGAGGATTTTGTCCGACTGGTACAGGTTTGCAGGCATTACATGGCCTTTGGGTAGAAAGCGTCCAAATACTGTCATCATTCCGTCGTAACATTCTCTGCCCAAGTTGAACTGAGCCTTCAGAGCCATTACTTGTGAGATGGCATCCAACTGACAAAGCTCAGTGTGCTCGTGGAGCGGACGTTTTGAAGACTCCAACATTTCATTGAAGACCTTTGCAGATTCCTCCATCTCCTCGTCCGAATCCCGAGCATCATCGAAGTCTTGCACCATGTTTTCCATCCCGGTACCATGCTCATCGGTGCGACGACGATCCACCTCAGCTCGGTCACGTTGGGCAGACTCACCATGATATGTCCACATCGTATAATCTGGCGTAAAACCACTCTTCTGCAGGTGTTTGGCCATTTTAGCCTCTGTCCTGTTTTCCCAATTGCCGCACCGTAAACAGGGGCACCACGTTTTCCTCTGGCCATTTGCAAATGCGGCTTGCACAAACCCCTTGGTTTTTGTGAACCATTCAGTGCTCCATTTGTTCTGACCAGTGTGACCGGTGTACATCCACACACGATCACTCATCTTGACTTTGTATATATTCATCAGTTGATCTACTTTGTCAATTTTATTACGTCCATGCAACCTACACTCTAATAGGTAATGATAGGTCCTAATCCCACCCGAGTATGTGTAGATTGGGTTCATTTTCCCATGCTATGCTCCGGATCCGACGCAAAATTTTGGCAGCACCTCCCTGCTGTTCTCCTGATACACGTCTCTGCAATAAACAGAGAGGATGTGTACCCGGAGAAAAACAGGGGAGGCACTGACGAAATTTATGTGTCGGATCCGGAGCAAAGCATATGGGAAAACGAACCAAATCTACACATACTCGGGCTGTCCATGGATAGCGTTGGAAAATTTGAAAGAATCACGGTTATAAATATGCAAATGCATGCATATTTATAACTATAACGCTTTCGAACGGGAGACACATATTGGTTACGCATACTGATGATTCAAGACTGATATATAGCTAGCTATCAAGTTTCATCGGCATGAACACCGGAACAGAGCAAATAATTAAGGGGGGAGGAGGACATGTCATTTGTGCTCACCCACGAACGAAGGGGCAGAGCTCGTCAAACGCACGGGGAGGTCGTCGAACACCAAACTCGCAGCGATGAAACAACTGCACATTTAAATCTACCCGATCAACACAATTATATATGATGTTTTTCATAACAAAATCGAAAAATATATGACCTACCTCATAATTCACAAATATGACCCCGTCGGCCTCTAGTGTCGTGGGTGTCGTGTCGGGGTCGGGGTGCCGTGTCGGGGTCG
>NC_057808.1:2934301-2964911 GCF_018294505.1 Triticum aestivum | reverse complement strand
TGGCGGCGGCAGGTGGCGGCGGGTGGCTGGTGGCGGGGGCGGCGGCGGGTGGCGGTGGTCGTCGGGGTGGGGAGGACAGAAAGAGAGAGAGAGAGGAGGGAGCGGGGTGGGGGACGGCCGTTAGTTAGGTTATCTCTTTGCCGTCCGCTTTTTTGCTCTTTGCCGTCTGCTAGCAAAGACATTCTTTGCCATCAGCCAGTTCTTTGTCGTCCATTTTTTGCAAGATGACGGAAAATACCTTCTTTGCCGTCCGCCAGCAGACGGCAAAGAATAGGCAGACGGCAAATAAGAAAATTCCAGTAGTGGGGGGGTGTTGGAGGGTTAATTTAGGTGTTTCATATTGTGTTAGCTGGCTAATAGAGAGAAGTGTCCTCTCTTTCTCCGTTCTTGGTCGACGCTAGCTACTATACGTATAGAGAGAACTCGACACGCTAGCTAGTAAGCAGATGAAGGAACCATTAAGTACACAAGATCGTCATGAACATATATAGAGAGAAGTGATCGACCTCTCTTTCTGCGAGAGATTGGTCGAACAACAAGTTTTCATATATCTATCCGACGCTACTAGCTACATATATACAATATAAGATCTCTTACAATCCCTAACATCCAATGTCAAATTCCACATGGTATTCTCCGGCTTTATTTATGACGTGGTCAGGAAGGAATCCCGCCAATTCCTCTTGAATTGCTCGTATGCAATCATGTGGTAGGAGTTCATCCTGCATCTGCCAGATCTAATTTAAAGAAGGGGGTCAATACATATATATGAATGAAACTCAACACAAATGATGGTAATAAAATAAAAATGTGAATATTATTGCTTACGCACTTCATATTGTTTTTCAGAGTAGCCTCGCTCACAGGTCGAGTGGCGGATGAACTCGCAAACGTAGTATCCACAAAAATCATTCCCGCCTTCCTGCCACAAGCACTTTACGAGAAATAGAGTTCAATAAAACTGATAATCAAGCATGATAGATGGTATTGATGAAACTAGCTAGAATCAATGGGAGATGCGCAGAACTAGCTAGTAGTACTTACTTTCGGGTGTGTAAATCGCAGCTCCCCCGGCAGTCCCGGAGCTATTGCGGTGGACTCTTTCCAAACCCTGCCAGACAAAGAAAATAATTACTTGATATCAGGAAATGAACAAAGTTGCCGATATGGTGCGATAATGATCGATTGAACTTACTTCTGGAGCATTTTAGTCATGTGCGCATACTCCTGGGGATCTTTTCGTCTCGAGTCTAAGACGGTTACTACTCCCCGGTCAAGCTTAATCTCTAGCAGAATAAAGTGAAAGTTGCGCACGCATGCATAACTCATCAATTACATTACTATCACCTTGAGTAATAAGGGAAACCGAATATGCACAAGACAGTAACACTCACTTGAAGTTGTAAGGAAAGAATATTTTATCTTTGTTTTTATTTTTGAGCAACGATTGTAGCAACATGTCCTCGGTTTCTTTGACATTGTGTTTAACTGTCCATTCATGTATGACATTTGGGTTAATGAACCCAATGTCATAGATTTGTGCTTTTCTGCATTCGACGATCTTCAATCTGCATGATATCGTGAGGATAATTATATATATACATGCAATGAAAGAGTTGAGCTATATATAGAGACTTAATTACAGAAGTAGTACTTACATACAGTAGCAAGTCAAGATTGTTTTTTTGAGGGCCTTTTGATTGTATAACTGTAATAACTCATCAAATGCAATAGACAACTGATCCATTCCAATGAGGTCGTGCTAATCTTTAATTTTCAGTGTCAAAGTATCCTTCCCAGACTCGCTACAGGTTTCCATGTACCATTTATGGAATCTTTGCATCATCGTAGTTACAGGAGGATGATCAGGTTTGACGAGAGGCTTCCCGTACTGGTATCTAAATTCGTCTACCTCCATTGTTTCAAACACTTAATCGCTTAAGTAATCAGCAGTATTGGTACCGGGCACCATCCCCGGCAGATTAGCGATGATCTCGCTAGTCACCTTGAGCGGGGGGCACGATTGGTTCGCCTGTTTGCCGAGCTGGGGAATTTTTTCCCACTTCTTCGTTATGCTAACCTTTTATCACTGGAAGTAGTTCCCGACCACCGCGCATCTGAATATGTCTTTTTGAGAGTGCGGACATAGTTGGAATCCGGCGGAGGCGGTGGTGGTCGCTTCAGGGCATCGATAGTGCGCTTCGCTTTCATCGGATCTATCGTCTCCTTCAGAGGTGGAGGTTTCTTTGCAAAAAATTCCCTCACTTGGGCTTCACAGATCTCCGCGTTTTCCTCCTCGGTCCTCTCGTATGGTAACTGTCGGTGTCAAAACCGGCTGGTCTCGGGTAGGGGGTCCTGAACTGTGCGTCTGAGGATTGAAGGTAACAGGAAGTGAGGGACACGATGTTTACCCAGGTTCGGGCCCTCTTAATGCAGGTAATACCCTACTTCCTTCTTGATTGACTTTGATGAGTATAGGGGTTACAAGATTTGATCTACCTCGAGATCGTAATGGCTAAACCCTGGATGTCTAGCCTATATGATTTGTGTTAGCCTCTACGGACTAAACCCTTCGGCTTATATAGACACCGGAGGGGCCTAGGGTTGTACAAAGTAGGTTTACAGAGAAAGGAAACTACACATCCGGACGCCAAGCTTTCCATCAACACAAAGTAGAGTCCCATCCGGACACGGGGGAAGGCCTTCTATCTTGTATCTTCACGGCCCATCAGCCCAGCCCATGTCACATAGCCCGGACACCTGGGGACCCCACAATCCAGGACTCGCTTAGTAGCCCCCGAACTTGCCTTCAATGACGACATAGTATTCGGCTCATGTCTTCGGCTTTGGAAGGCGGGTTCTTTATTATAATCCGGACCGATGACAATCTGATGATAATCTTGACGCCTTTTATGATTCCCCTCCTGTCGACGCTTCGATCTCCGCACGTTGAGTGAATATGAACGGTCATGCTCTTTTTTGCAAATAAGCCCTTCGCCATGCTCAGATGGCATCTATATAAGGAGACATAGATCTCCAAATGGCATCTCACATCGCGCAGAAAGAAAATCGCAAAGTCCAGTCACGAGCAAAGCCCTCCACCATGACCAGCGTCCCAGTCTCTTCTTCGCGGCCCCATGGCCCTCAAGGGGGCGATTGGTAGAGTTGCTCCATGCCTCATCTTCAGTTAAGCCGTCTCTAGACGCAAGGCTACCTCCCCCTCGCGTATCTAGTCTCCGTTCGAGCGGGATTATATTCAGTAGGCAATGACGCGATGGCTGAGAATTTCCCCAACCCCAATAAGGAGGAGAGGGTGTGCTTCGTCCCATTCCTATTGCCGGGCCTAGGATTTCCAATCCATCCCTTTCTTAGGGGATTACTGGAATTTTACGGCGTCCAACTACACAACCTTACCCTTTGTTCGATTTTGCACATTTCAGGCTTTGTTGCCCTGTGCGAGCTATTTTTGGGCATTGAGGCCCATTTTGAATTATGGAGGAAGTTCTTTTGTCTCGTTCCCCGCCACCGAGGAGGTTCCATATTTGAGGTGGGAGGCGCCGAAGTATGGCGCATAGCCGGATCCGGATACCTGGTGGGAACACCTAAAGAGGTTTACCCCCAGTGGACTTCAGAATGGTTTTATGTCGATGACGTCCCACTACCGGACCCAGTTCGGAGCGGCCTCCCTGAATTTTCCAGTGCTCCCTTAAAGAAGTGCCTCAACTGGCGCCCCCGCAGTACCAAAGAAGAGGACAATGCGGAAATACAGAGGTTGGTCAGCAAGGTTAGGCTGCTGGCCCATTCCGAACTCTAAATAGTTGAAGTCATGGCGATTGCAATAAAGAGGTGCGTGCAGCCTCTTCAATCCAGAGTAACTCCTTTATGGTGTTACAATGGAGAAGACAATGCATCTCGTTACCGACGGCAGGGTCCGGATACCCCAGCCGAACTGGCCTCCATTTTGGCCGATCTGTACAAGGGCGAAAAAGAAGATTTTCTCCGGTTAAACTTTCGGGAGGCCTATTCCATGTACACCCCTATTGAATGGGTAAGATCTCGATTCGTCTGTGCTTATTTTACTGCATTACAGATACTGATCGAATGTACATTTTATTACCACCAACTAGTCATGGAGGAGGATGATCGAGGACGTCCACTGTCCTGCTCCTCAGCTGGATGATCATAATCGCGACAAAGATCTTGGCTTCTGCGAGGATCCGGATATATATATATATATATATATATATATATATATATATATATATATAGAATTTGACGATGGGTTATTCTATCAAGCGAGCCTTGACGGTTCGGAAGTGGCCATCATCGCTGACTACTCCTTTGCCCATTCTGCATCGTGAGTATCCACAGGCTTCCTAAGAAGAGAACCTCATTTGTACCCTTTTCTGTTGTACTAATCCAGATGTTATCAGGATCGGCGCTCCAGGGGCCGTAACTCCTTGAGGGCGGCCCCCACGCAAGGCCGTCGTTCAAAACGAAAAGTGACCGGGAGTACCGCAGAGACCTCACAGTCTTCCAAGAGGTATGTATACTTAATGCATGCCTAGGCATGACTCTGGTTTGTTAAAAGTCTCCCCCTTTTTTATTTTTAGGAGAAGTACGCGGCAAACGGTGGGAAAGCACCCAATTAGCCAAATGTCTGCTAATCCGGTGCTGGATTCGTTAACTAGGACACGAGCCGACGCAATGCCCGTTCCGCCTCCTCAAGAGGATTCGGATGACGTATCAGTCATGAATTCCGAAGTGGAGAGCGTGATGAATCACCGTCGATTGAAGGAGGCTATGCATGCTCCGACTTTTTTCAAACAAGAGTTTGCCGCACTGAGTTCGGCGGATGCATATTTCTGAGCTGCTCGAGATGGACTTGCCGGAGACGTTCAGCTGTTCTCGAAGGATATATAGATGAAATTTGATAAAATTTGTATAGTCATATGCCAGTAGCCCCCGAGACATGAAGCAGTTGGCCCAACTGATTTATGGGTCGTTATATCATCAGGTACTCACGGGGAAAAATAACACATTGTCCAAGGAGCTTGAAGAATGTTGGACCAAGTTAACTGTTGTCACCGCCGAACTGGAAAATTTGAAGAATTCCAAGAGGGCACCTGCTGGTAAGCACAACAGTGTCCGGAGAATACGATTCTGCGCCAACAATGATTTTTAAATATGCATTGCTTGGTTTAAAGTGGCAGGATCGATAGATCAGTTGGAGGAGCGACTAAAGGCTCCTCAGCCGGACAAACAACATGCCGAAGGGCAAGAAGCCGCTGGTCAACGTATATTGACACGGACCATTGATGAGAAGAATAAACTACAGGATGTAAACATCAAGCAAGCCGAAGAGTTAAAGGACATACGAGCCCAACTGTCGGATGCCTTGAAAGAGAACAAAAAGCTAAAAGGCGGCATATTCAGTATGTCCTTTAGCCTGTCGTTCATGTGGTCCTCTGTTGGAAAGTTTTACGAAATTATTACTGTAGGTTTGTTATCTAGGCGGCCCAAGGGAGAAGTGTCCGGATTTCAAGGCGACTTGCTGCAAGAGCTATCCCAAGTGCACGAGCGAGCTCGAAAAGCCATGGGGAACATGGCGAAGGCTTTATGTCCATCCGATTCTCCTTCAGAAATCCTAGAGGAGCTCGTGAATTTATTCAAGGGAGCTCGACGCCGCTTTGAACTATGGAAGGTATCAACATGTCGAGAAGGTGCACGAGAAGCCTGGGCCATTGTGAAAACGCGGTATGTCGGACTTGATCCGAATCATATGGCCTGGGTCGGGCCTCGGGGACTTGACGGACAAGAAATTCATGCTAGCTTGGTGTATGACTAAGTAAAGACAGCCGCCAAATTTTCACAACAGGACTGTAAACTAGACAGCCTTATAGATGGCATAGAGGAAGACTAGGCATTTGATTTCATGTAACAATGTACTTTATCATCAAACTCATCTCCGATGAATTTTAAAAGATTGTCATGGCAGACCTTCTGCCTCGACCTCCGAAACCCAAGGGTTGGAGTGGTGATAAACACGAAGTATGTTCGGAAACCAGGCAATCCGGTCATAGTTGCTCGAATAGACAAGCTGTATTCGGGGAGTTATGTTATATTACTTTTTAACGTAAGAAACATCTTCCAGAGAGAATAGTTTCGTTAAGGGTTCCTTTCCCTAGGTCAGCATGCTAATTTGTGCACGCCTAAGCTTTGACTTAAAAAAAGCACAGGAAACTTTGTCCTTTGGGAGTTTATATTGTCACGAAGGCAGTTCGTTGTCTGTTTGCCAACCAATTATTCTCTTAAGAAAGCTAGCTTTCGGCTTCACCCGTCTGAGGTACATGCCCGGATAACCCGGTTGTAGCAATCGCAGGGGTGCTCCCTTTATGCCCTAGCCGAACAATCGGGAACATAGGGCATAAGCATAGGAGCCAGGCAACCCAGCTTGGCAAAAACTTAACTCATAGAGGTGCATATAATGGCAAAGAAAGACGTATACGAGCAAACGACACGTATATATGGTGAGCTCTAGGCTCATAGAACAATAAGCTTCTATTTAGAGAAGCCCCCAGTCATAGTCGGGTGTATACATTTAAAGATGTGTACCCCTCAAGTGTTTTGCTAACCCGAATATATACCAGAGATCGGATAAAAATGGGAAAAACAGAAAAAGTTAAAAAGGAGAAAAAGGTACGAAAAAAGGGGTATGCCCGGACTTAAGAGTAGAATCTTCGGAGCCGAGCAGTGATGTCTACTACGCAACTTTATTCTTGTAGACACGTGTTGGGCCTCCAAACGCAGAGTTTTGTAGGACAGTAGCAATTTTCCCTCAAGTGCATGACCTAAGGTTTATCAATCCGTGGGAGGTGTAGGATGAAGATGGTCTCTCTCAAACGACCCTGCAACCAGATACAAGAAATCTCTTGTGTCCCCAACACACCCAATACAATGGCAAATTGTATAGGTACACTAGTTCAGCGAAGAGATGGTGATAAAAGTGTAATATTGATGGTAGAAATATATTTTCGCTAGGGTCCGTATTGCAATGCTTGAAAACAAAGCCTAGGGCAATCTGAATAAATAAAAACAGCAAGGTAGCAAATAGTAAACGGGAACAAAAACGGTATTGCAATGCTTGAAAACAAAGCCTAGGGTCCGTATTTTCGCTAGTGCAAACTCTCAACAATGCTAACATAGTTGGATCATATGATTATCCGTCAAAGTGTAATAAAGAATCACTCCCGAGTTCCTATTAGCGGAGGACAACAGATAGATATTGCTTGTAGGTTACGAGACTACCTCAAAGCTATTCTTTCCGTTCGATCTATTCAAGAGTTTGTACTAGAATAACACCAAAGCAAATTAATATTCATAATACTCGATCCACAGAAAGAACTACAAAGAGACCCCGAAGATTCTACCGGAGAAAAATGTGCATCAACCCCTATGCATAGATTACCCAAATATCACCGGGGAATCCGCGAGTTGGATGCCATAACATATGTCAAGTGAATCAATAAGATACCCCAATTGTCACCTCAAGTATTCATACCGCAAGACATATATCATGTGTTCTCATCTCTGAATATTCAATCCGACAAGGCAAAACTTCAAAGGGTAAAGATTCAATTCATCATAACAAGAGTATAGAGGGTACAAACATCATATGATCCGACTATATTAACAAAGCCCATGATAGAGATCACGAGAGAGAGAGATTAAACACATAGCTACTGGTACAAACCCTCAGCCCCGAGGGTGGACTACTCCCTCCTTATCGTGGTGGCCGCCGGGATCATGAAGTTTGCCACCGGAGATGATTCCCCTCTCCGGCAGGGTGCCGAAATAGTGTCTAGATTGGTTTTCGCCAAAACAGAGACCTTGCGTGAACGGAACTTCTGATCTAGGGTGACCCCGAGGGGCTTCGGAATATTTGGGAATTTATAGTGCAGAGAGGGGGTGTGGGAGGCCACCGAGGTGGGCACAACCCACCTGGGCGCGCCAGGGGGGCCTGGCATGCCCTGGTGGGTTGTGCCCCCCTCGAGGCACCCCCCAGGTGCTACTCTGGCCCATCGGGAGTCTTCTGGCCCATAAAAAATCTCTGTGGAGTTTCGCAGTGTTTGGACTCCGTTTGATAATGATTTCCTATGATGTAAAAAACAAGCAAAAAACAGCAACTGGACTGGGCACTGAGTCAATAGGTTAGTCCCAAAAAATGATATAAAGTTGCTATAAAATGATTGTAAAACATCCAATAATGATAATAAAACAGCATGAATACTTCATAAATTATAGATACGTTGGAGACGTATCAGCATCCCCAAGCTTAATTCCTACTCGTCCTCGAGTAGGTAAATGATAAAAGAAATAATTTATGAAGTGTCAATGCTTGCAAAGTGCATAAGTTTGATCAATGACAGTTTCAATCACTTTTCCTTGCATCATAACAACAATTCCTTCTCATAAAATTTCTCATGTTGTAGTGGCAACCAATTCACATGTTAAAGTTTAAACGAAGAACTCTCTTGAAACCCAACAACCTATGTTCTAAGTCACCAAGCAATTGCAATTCAACTTATTCAACGGAGTCTGAGTAAGAGCTGCACATACTCAACCATCATATAGTCTTCTATGGTTACTAACACTAACCACGTACACATGAGCAAAACGTTTCAACCGGACACATAGAAAGATAGGGGCCACCCAACATATTCACCTCAAGGGTGATGTCAACAATAATAACTCATGCTACCCATATTCAACTGGACATATGTGCCTAGATCTTTCCTCACCACATGATGCTTGCCAAAGGAGAAAAATAAAAAGGAATAGAGAGAAAAACTTTGACTCTTTGCATAAAAGTAAATACTAAAAATTAAAAGATAGACCCTTCGCAGAGGGAAGAAGAGGTTGACATGCGCTTATTTGTTTGTATGCTCAATCCCTTAGTGCAAAAGAACGTCACGTTACATTGCCCCTTTAGATGACAACCTTTATTATGAAGTATGTCACTTTTATTCTTTGTCATCCAAGTTCGTGCAACGCTCAATTTTCTCTTACACTAAACGATCTCACACTTTTAGAAGCAATTTTTATTGCCTTTTGCACCGATGACAACTTACTTGATGGATCTTGCTCAATACCTAGGTAGGTATGGTGGGCACTTGAAAAGGATTTAGGTTTAAGAGTTTTTGGATGCACAACTAGTATCTCTACTTAGTGCAGAATTTTTGGCAAGCAAAGATAGGGGGCAAGCACCAGATGTTGAAGGATTTATGACAATATGACTTTTATGTGAATATGAACAAACATAAACCATTACGTTGTCTTCCTTGTCCAACATCAACAATTTTGGAATATAATATTTTGATGGGGGCTCACAATCACAGAAGATTTCTAGGATAGTGTATTTTACTGTGAAAGTTCTCTTCCTTATACTAATTATTCGTGAATTGCTTGTATGACAAATATTGCGATTGTCAAGCCTCAAACGGTTTTACTTTCTAAACCCAAATGTGAAGCTACCACTAGGCATGATATGATTTCAACTTCATGATATTCAATTCATTCAACAATTTTACTCATAGGATATAAGTGAAGCACAAGAGTAAATGACAAACTACTCCAAAAAGATATAAGTGAAGATCAATCGAGTAGTTAAGTAAATAGATAGCTATGTGAGGTCTCTCTCTTATTTAAAACTTTAAAATATAAGTATTTTATTAGAACAGCAAGCAAAACAAAAATAAAATGTCATTCTAAGAATAGCACAACTCATCTGAAGAAGCAAAAACTTAGGCTCAACCGATACTACCCGATAATTTTTGAAGAAGAAAGGTGGGATGCCTACCGGGGCATCCCCAAGCTTAGATGCTTGAGACTTCTTGAAATATTATCTTGGGATACCTTGGGCATCCCCAAGCTTGATATTTTGTGTCTCCTTAATTCCTCTCATATCACGGTTTTCCTAAATCTCAAAAGCTTCATCCACACAAAACTCAACAAGAACTCGTTAGATAAGTTAGTATAAACAATGCAAAAAACCTTATCATTCTATACTGTAGCAAATCAATAAAATGATTATTCAACATTGCATACTAAATGCCTCTGCATATTTAATACTCCTATCCTCAAATAGATTCATTAAACAAGCAAGCATATGCAAACAATGCAAACATAACAGCAATCTGCCAAAACAGTACAGTCTGTAAAGAATGCAAGAGTATCAATACTTCCCTAACTCCAAACATTATGAAATTCTACCACACTTTAGAAAATTTATCAGATCTTATTATGCAAAAAGTTTCAACATTTTTATCACATTGTGACTTTCCTCGGGAATTTTTGTAATATCGATAAACTTTCTGTTTTGAAACAGCAACATGTAGACTTGCAAAATAAGTATGGCAAAGGCTATCAATGCCACTTTTCTTGAAATAAAAGATGCAAAACATTATTATAAATAACATCAAGCAAATCCTTAAAAAATAAAATGATGCTCCAAGCAAAACTCATATCATGTGACGAATGAAAACATAGCTCCAAGTGAGGTTACCGATAATGTTGGAGACGAAAGAGGGGATGTCTTCCGGGGCATCCCCAAGCTTAGTTGCTTGGATATTCCTTGAATATTACCTTGGGGTGCCTTGGGAATCCCCAATCTTAGGGTATTGTCACTCCTTATTCTCCTCATATCGTCATCTCACCCAAAACTTGAAAACTTCAATCACACAAAACTTAACGGAACTTCGTGAGATAGGTTAGTATGATAAAGAGCAAACCATTTCACTTTTGGTACTGTCAAATACAAGATTCATAATTGTTTCCACACAATTCCTACTGTAGCATATGATTTACACAATTTATATTGAGCAATATAATCCATAGAAACTAGAAAACAAGCAAACTATGCATTGAAAACAGAATCTGTCAAAAACAGAACAGTCTGTAATGATCTGGATAACTACCATACTTCTGCTACTCCAAAAATTATGAAACAAATTGGACCACGTGATAAATTTGCATGTTAAACTTCTGCAGAAAGAATCAACTCAATAGCACTCTTCTGTTAAAAATGAGACTCATTTTCGTGAGCGCAAAAGTTTCTGTTTTTCAGCAGAGTCAAATCAACTATCATCCACACTATCCCAAAGGCTTTACTTGGCACTTTATTGAAACAAAAGCTATAAAACATGATCAATGCAGTAGCATAATCATGTGAAGATGCAAAAACAGTAGGTAAAAGTGTTGGGTTGTCTCCCAACAAGGGCTTTTCTTTAATGCCTTTTAAGCTAGGCATGATGATTCAAGATAAGATTTGAAACACAAAGAGAACATCATGCATCATAAGTTCCTCTCTCATAATAATTTTCAGTAGAATAATGAATAGATTCATAAATATAACCATTAAATAAATAATTCTTTTCATGATCCACAAGCATAGAAAATTTATTACTCTCTATGGCAGACATGTCATCATAATAATCATCATAGAAAACAACTTTATTGTCATAGTCAATTGAAACCTCTTCCGAAATAGTGGATGTATCACTAAATAAAGTCATGACCTCTCCAAATGCACTTTCATCAATATTGTAATAAGATTCAACACCCTCCAAAATAGTGGGATCACTACTACCTAGAGTTGACACTCTTCCAAACCCACTTTTGTCAATGTAATCATCATAAATAGGAGGCATGCTATCATCAAAATAAGTTTGATCATTCAAAGTAGGGGACTAAAAAGATCATCTTCATTAAACATAGCCTCCCCAAGCTTGGGACAAACATTAATTGCAGCAAATGAATTCTCAAACATGTCATTCTCATCAAACATAGCATCCCCAAGCTTGTGGCTTGGCATATCATAAGCATAGTCGTTCTCATCATTAATAGTATGAATGGCACCAAATGTATAACAATTGCTATCATCATAATTTCCAAAGTTGGTGCCAAAAAGATTTCCAATATTATAAAAAGTATCATTTTCTTCCCAATCATAATCATCACAACAAGCAATGGGCATAACAAAATCATCATCAAGTGTATCATCTTCCAAAATTATTTTTGATTCATTTTCATGAGGCCCAACAATAATAGGAGCAACATTATTTGGGAGAGATACCTTTTTACTTCTCTTCTGTCTTCTTTTCTTCTTCTTCACCACATCATGTGTGGGTTTAATTAATCTTTTCAAGCTTCTTATTGGTGAGATTGGTTGGATAGGAAGCTCCTCCTCGTTACCTCATTCATCATAATAAACACTAGGAGGGTTTTGGGAAACATTTTCCCTTTCATTAGTACTCTCTTCATATTCTATTTGTTCTCTTGACTTAAGATAGTTGGCAATATAAGGATTCTCAATGCAATTTACCGCGCAAAACATATAAATTTCTTCTAGATCAAAATCAAGAAATCTCTCGAGCTTAAATTTCTGAATATCCTTAGTTATACATTTCATTTATTCATACCCCAAAAGAAGACTAAGGTCTTTATGATGATCGAGGATAATCAAGTTATCACAATTTTTGGACATGATTTGATCATGAAAGAATTTGCATTGGAGATTTAAATGACCATGTTCATTGCAAAGTTCACAAGGATGACGAAAATAATTAAATCTTTCAGCACAATCATCTAGCCTCTCTTGCAATTTTCTCGTTTCTAAATATTTATGCTTCTTACAAAATCTGTCTTCCATTTTTGGTGCACAATTGCACTCCCAATTCACTCCGCAAAAAGTGACATGCTTATAAGAAACATTTTTGTCATGACTTGTGCAATCATCATTAGCATTTTGGATATTCAAAGAATTTATACTAACAACATTGCAATCATGCTCGTCATTCAAATATTTTGTGCCAAGCATTTTATTGACTTCTTCTTCTAACAATTGAGCACAATTTTCCGAACCATCATTTTCAAGAAAGATATTATAAAGATGATCAATAATATGATGCAACCTAAATTCCATTTTATTTGTAGTTTTCTTTTATAGGCCAAACTAGTGATAAACAAGAAACTAAAAGATTCAATTGCAAGATCTAAAGATATACCTTCAAGCACTCACCTCCCCGGCAACGGCGCCAGAAAAGAGCTTGATGTCTACTACGCAACTTTATTCTTGTAGACACGTGTTGGGCCTCCAAGCGCAGAGTTTTGTAGGACAGTAGCAATTTTCCCTCAAGTGGATGACCTAAGGTTTATCAATCCATGGGAGGTGTAGGACGAAGATGGTCTCTCTCAAACGACCCTACAACCAAATACAAGAAATCTCTTGTGTCCCCAACACACCCAATACAATGGCAAATTTTATAGGTGCACTAGTTCGGCGAAGAGATGGTGATAAAACTGTAATATTGATGGTAGAAATATATTTTTATAACCTTAATAAATAAAAACAGCAAGGTAGCAAATAGTAAACGGGCACAAAAACGGTATTGCAATGCTTGAAAACAAGGCTTAGGGTCCGTACTTTCGCTAGTGCAAACTCTCAACAATGCTAACATAGTTGGATCATACGATTATCCCTCAAAGTGTAATAAAGACTCACTCCCGAGTTCCTATTAGCGGAGGACAAAAGATAGATACTGCTTGTAGGTTACGAGAATACCTCAAAGCTATTCTTTCCGTTCGATCTATTCAAGAGTTCGTACTAGAATAACACCAAAGCAAATTCATATGCACAATACTCGATCCACACAAAGAACTACAAAGAGACCCCGAAGATTCTACCAGATAAAAACATGCATCAACCCCTATGCATAGATTACCCCAATATCACCGCGGGAATCCGCCAGTTGGATGCCATAACATATGTCAAGTGAATCAATAAGATACCCCAATTGTCACCTCAAGTATTCATACCACAAGACATATATCATGTGTTCTCATCTCTGAATATTCAATCCGACAAGACAAAAATTCAAAGTGTAAAGATTCAATTCATCATAACAAGAGTATAGAGGTTAGAAACATCATATGATCCGACTATATTAACAAAGCCCATGATAGAGATCACGAGAGAGAGAGAGATTAAACACATAGCTACTCGTACAAACCCTCAACCCCAAGGGTGGACTACTCCCTCCTCATCGTGGTGGCCGCCGGGATGATGAAGATGGCCACCGGAGATGATTCCCCCTCCGGCAGGGTGCCAGAACGGGGTCTAGATTGGTTTTCACGGATACAGAGACCTTGCGGCGGAGGAACTTCTGATCTAGGGTAACCCCGAGGGGTTTCCGGATATTTTGGAATTTATAGTGCAAAGAGGGGGTGCGGGAGGCCAACGAGGTGGGCACAACCCACCTGGGCGTGCTAGGGGGGCCTGGCGCACCCTGGTTGGTTGTGCCCCCCTCGGGGCACCCCCCAGGTGCTGCTCTGGCCCATCGGGAGTCTTCTGGCCCATAAAAAATCTCCGTGGAGTTTCGCGGTGTTTGGACTCCGTTTGATAATGATTTCCTGCGATGTAAAAAACATGCAAAAAACAGCAACTGGCACTGGGCACTGGGTCAATAGGTTAGTCCCAAAAATGATATAAAGTTTCTATAAAATGATTGTAAAACATCCAAGAATGATAATAAAACAGCATGAATACTTCATAAATTGTAGATACGTTGGAGACGTATCAGGCAGCGTTCCAAGGATTCGGCTCAAGGCGATTATCCGATGCGTTACGAAGGCGGTAGGCTCCTCCAGTAAGAACTTCATCTATAATGAAGGGACCTTCCCATTTAGGCTTGTGCTTGTCCTTTTTCTTCTCTGGGAGGCGTAAAACGAGCTCACCGACATTATACGTCTTTGCCCGCACTTCTCTGCTTTCGTATCTTCGAGCCTGTTGTTGGTAGAATGCGGAATGGGCTTTTGCGACATCGGGCTCCTCCTCCAGGCCGTCTAGATCGTCCTGCTGATCGAGCTCGGCTTCTCTCTCTTCATACATGCGCACTCGAGGTGAGTAATCAATAATCTCACATGGCAAGGCAGCCTCTGCACCGTACACCATAAAGAAGGGTGTGTATCCAGTCGTGCGATTGGGCATGGTCCGCAGCACCTAGAGGACGGAGTCAAGCTCCTCGACCCAGTGTTTATCCGACTCCTTTAAGGATCGCATTAGTATGGGTTTGATGCCACTCCTTATCAGGCCATTAGCTCGCTCGACTTGTCCGTTTGTTTGAGGATGATATACGGAGGCGTAGTCGAGCTTGATGCCCAGGTTAGCACACCAATTTTTTACCTCATCGGCTGTGAAATTAGAACCGTTGTCAGTGATAATACTGTGCGGGACACCATAGCGATGTACGACGCTGGATATGAGATCTATCACTGGTCCGGTTTCAGCTGTTTTTACTGGTTTGGCCTCTATCCATTTAGTGAATTTATCCACCATGACCAGCAAGTATTTCTTATTATGGCTTCCCCCTTTAAGGGGTCTGACCATATCTAGCCCCCAGACCGCGAAAGGCCAGGTAATGGGGATAGTTCTTAGTGCAGTGGGCGGCATATGGGTTTGATTGGTAAAGACCTGGCATCCGACACAGCGCTGTACGAGCGCATGTGCATCTGCTCGGGCCATGGTCCAGAAGAAACCTATACGGAAGGCCTTGCTTACGAGGGTCCGAGGTGCAGCGTGATGGCCGCTGAGGCCAGCATGTATTTCGGCCAAGAGCTGCCGCCTCTCCTCGTCGGAGATACATCTCTGAAGAACTCCAGTAGTGCTTTTCTTGTAGAGTTCTCCTTGGTGAACTTTGTAGGCCTTAGAACGTCGAACTATGCGATGGGCCTCATTCTAGTCATCGGGGAGCTCCTGCCTATTAAGGTAGGCTAAGAAGGGTTCTGTCCATGGAGCGATTACCGCCATGATTACATGGGAGGAAGGCGTTGGTTCGGTGCCAGAGCCCCCGATGATATCCGAGTCATGTTCAGCATCCGGGGATGTGATCGGCGCCGAACTGGTATTTCCACTCTTGTCCTGCCATACCATGGATGGCTTGAAAAGCTTTTCCACAAAGGTGTTAGGTGGGACGAGGTCGCTCTTAGCGCCCATTCGAGCAAGGATGTCCGCTGCCTGATTACTGCCTCGAGCCACATGATGAAACTGGAGCCCCTCAAACCGAGCTGATATTTTGAGTACGGCGTTGCGATAGGCCGCCATCTTTGGATCTTTTACATCGAATTCTCCATTTATTTGAGATATCGTGAGATTCGAATCCCCACGCACCTCAAGGCGTTGTATGCCCATAGAAACGGACATCCGGAGACCATGCAGTAGTGCCTCATATTCGGCCGCGTTATTCGAGTCCGTATACATGATTTGTAATACATAACGGATTGTGTCCCCTGTAGGGGATGTTAGGATAACGCCAGCCCCCAATCCGGCTAACATTTTGGAGCCGTCGGAGTACATCACCCAGTTGGAGTATGTGCTTGATACGTCCATTTTGCATCATGCTTTTATATCGATATTTATTGCATTATGGGCTTTTATTACACATTATGTCACAATACTTATGCCTATTCTCTCTTATTTTACAAGGTTTACATAAGGAGGGAGAATGCCGACAGCTGGAATTCTGGGCTGGAAAAGGAGTAAATATTAGAGACCTATTCTGCACAACTCCAAAAGTCCAGAAACTCCACGAAAGTTATTTTCGGAAATAATACAAAATACTGAGAGGAAGAAATACGTCAGGGGGGGCCTCCACCTGTCCACGAGGGTGGGGGCGCGCCCTACCCCCCGCGGGCGCCCCCCTGCCTCGTGGGCCCCCTATTGGCCCTCTGGTGGCCATCTTCTGCTATATGAAGTCTTTCGTCCAAAGAAAAATCATAAGCAAACTTTCGTGATGAAACTCCGCCGCCACGAGGCTGAACCTTGGCGGAACCAATCTAGGGCTCCGGTAGAGTTGTTCTGCCGGGGACACTTCCCTCCGGGAGGGGGAAATCATCGCCACCGTCATCACCAACGCTCCTCTCATCGGGAGAGGGCAATCTCCATCAACATCTTCACCAGCACCATCTCCTCTCAAACCCTAGTTCATCTCTTGTAGCCAATTCTTGTCTCTAAGTCTGGGATTGGTACCTGTAGGTTGCTAGTAGTGTTGATTACTTCTTGTAGTTGATGCTAGTTGGTTTATTTGGTGGAAGATTATATGTTCAGATCATTTATGCATATTAATACTCCTCTGATTATGAACATGAATATGCTTTGTGAGTAGTTACGTTTGTTCCTGAGGACATGGGAGAAGTCTTGCTATTAGTAGTCATGTGAATTTGGTATTCGTTCGATATTTTGATGAGATGTATGTTCTTTATCCTCTAGTGGTGTTATGTGAACTTCGACTACATGACACTTCACCATTATTTGGGCCTAGAGGAAGTCATTGGGAAGTAATAAGTAGATGATGGGTTGCTAGAGTGACAGAAGCTTAAACCCTAGTTTATGCGTTTCTTCGTAAGGGGCTGATTTGGATCCATATGTTTCATGCTATGGTTAGGTTTACCTTAATACTTTTGTTGTAGTTGCGGATGCTTGCAATAGAGGTTAATCATAAGTGGGATGCTTCTTCAAGTAAGGGCAGCACCCAAGCACCGGTCCACTCACATATCAAATTATCAAAGTACCGAACGCGAATCATATGAACGTGATGAAAACTAGCTTGACGATAATTCCCATCTGTCCTCGGGAGCGCATTTCTCTATATAAGAGTTTGTCCAGGCTTGTCCTTTGGTACAAAAAGGATTGGTCCACCTTGCTGCACTTTATTTACTTTTGTTACTTGTTGCTCGTTACCAATTATCCTATCACAAAACTATCTGTTACCTATAATTTCAGTGCTTGCAGAGAATACCTTGCTGAAAACCGCTTATCATTTCCTTCTGCTCCTCGTTGGGTTCGACACTCTTACTTATCGAAAGGACTACAATAGACCCCCTATACTTGTGGATCATCAAGACTCTTTTCTGGCGCCGTTGCCGGGGAGTGAAGCGCCTTTGGTAGGTGGAATTTGGTAAGGAAAAATTTATATAGTGTGCTGAAATTTATTGTCACTTGTTACTATGGAAAGTTATCCTCTGAGGGGCTTGTTCGGGGTATCTTCACCCCGACCAGTAGAGCAAAGAGTTGCTCCTCAGCCTACTGAACCTACTGAAAATGAAAATGTCTACTTTGAAATTCCTTCGGGTATGTTAGAAAAACTGCTAGCTAATCCTTTTGCAGGAGATGGAACAATGCATCCTGATGAGCACCTAATCTATGTGGATGAAGTTTGTGGATTATTTAAGCTTGCAGGTATACCCGATGATGTTATTAAAAAGAAGGTCTTCCCTTTATCTTTGAAGGGAGATGCATTGACATGGTATAGGCTATGTGGTGATACAGGGTCATGGAACTACAAACGATTGAAATTGGAATTTCATCAGAAGTTTTATGCTATGCATATTGTTCATCGTGATCGCAATTATATATATAATTTTTGGCCTCGCGAAGGAGAAAGCATCGCTCAAGCTTGGGGGAGGCTTAAATCAATGTTATATTCATGCCCCAATCATGAGCTCCCAAGAGAAATAATTATTCAAAATTTGTATGCTCGGCTTTCTGATAACAATCGCACCATGCTCGATACTTCTTGTGCTGGCTCTTTTATGATGAAGACTATTGAATTCAAATGGGATTTATTGGAAAGAATTAAACGCAACTCTGAAGATTGGGATCTCGACGAAGGTAAGGAGTCAGGTATGACACCTAAGTTTGATTGTGTTAAATATTTTATGGATACCGATGTTTTCTGTAAATTTAGCACTAAATATGGACTTGACTCTGAAATAGTAGCTTCCTTTTATGAATCTTTTGCTTCTCACGTTGATCTCCCTAGGGAGAAGTGGTTTAAATATCATCCTCCCATAGAAGTAAAAGTAGCTGCACCTATTAAAGTAGAAGAAAAGATTATCACTAATAATGATCCTATTGTTCCTACTGCTTATGTTGACAAACCACCTTTTCCTTTTAGGATAAAGGATCACGCTAAAGCTTCAACTGTGGTTCATAAAAGCAATATTAGAACCTATACACCTCCTGAGCAAGTTAAAGTTGAACCTAATGTTGCTATTGTTAAAGATCTCTTATCTGATAATGTTGATGGGCATGTTATTCATTTTCGTGATGAAACTGCTAGAATTGCCAAACCTTGTGCTAAAGATAAACATAGACCTGTGGTAGGCATGCCTGTTATTTCTGTTAAAATAGGAGATCATTGTTATCATGGCTTATGTGATATGGGTGCCAGTGCTAGTGCAATACCTATTGACTTATACAAAGAAATTATGCATGATATTGCACCTACTGAGTTAGAAGATATTGATGTCACAATTAAACTTGCCAATAGAGATACCAGTTCACCAATGGGAATTGTTAGAGATGTTGAAGTCTTGTGTGGGAAAACTAAATATCCTGCTGATTTTCTTGTTCTTGGTTCCCCACAAGATAGCTTTTGTCCCATTATATTTGGTAGACCATTTTTGAACACTGTTAATGCTAAGATAGACTACGAAAAGGATGTTGTTACTATTGGTTTGGGTGATATGTCTGATGAGTTTAATTTCTCTAAATTTCGTAGACAACACCGTGAAGAGGAATTTCCTAGTAAGGATGAAATAATTGGTCTTGCTTCTATTGCCGTACCTCCTAGTGATCCTTTAGAACAATATTTTCTAGACCATGAAAATGATATGTTTATGAATGAAAGAAGGGAAATAGATGAAGTATTTTTTAAACAGGAACCCATCCTGAAACATAATTTGCCTGTTGAAATCCTAGGGGATCCTCCTCCACCCAAGGGTGATCCCGTGTTTGAGCTCAAACCATTACCTGATACTCTCAAATATGCTTATCTCGATGAGAAAAAGATATATCCTGTTATTATTATTGCTGACCTTTCAGAGCATGAAGAAGAGAGATTATTGAAAACTCTGAAGAAGCACCGCGCTGCTATTGGATATACTCTTGATGATCTTAAGGGCATTAGTCCCACTCTATGTCAACATAAAATAAATTTGGAGAAAGATGCCAAACCAGTTCGTGATCATCAACGACGGCTGAATCCTAAGAAAGAAGTGGCAAGAAAGGAAATACTAAAGCTCCTTGAGGCAGGTATAATTTATCCCGTTGCTGATAGTCAGTGGTAAGTCATGTCCATTGTGTCCCTAAGAAGGGAGGTATTACTGTCGTTCCTAATGATAAAGATGAATTTATTCCACAAAGAATTACTACAGGTTATAGGATGGTAATTGATTTCCGCAAATTAAATATGGATCCTCTTTTGATGATTGCTTGAGCAACCTTGATCGAGTTTTGCAGAGATGTGAAGAAACTAATCTTGTTTTGAATTGGGAAAAGTGCCACTTTATGGTTAATGAAGGTATTGTCTTGGGGCATAAAGTTTCTGAAAGAGGTATTGAGGTTGATAAAGCCAAGGTTGATGCTATTGAAAAGATGCCATGTCCCAAGGACATCAAAGGTATAAGAAGTTTCCTTGGTCACGCCGGTTTTTATAGGAGGTTCATTAAGGACTTCTCAAAAACTTCTCGGCCTCTGACTAATTTATTACAAAAGGATATACCATTTGTTTTTTAGGATGATTGTGTAGAAGCATTTGAAATACTTAAGAAAGCATTGATCTCTGCACCTATTGTTCAGCGACCTGATTGGAATTTATCCTTTGAAATCATGTGTGATGCTAGCGATTATGCTGTAGGTGTTGTTCTAGGGCAAAGAGTTGATAAGAAATTAAATGTTATTCAATATGCTAGTAAAAATCTAGACAATGCTCAGAGAAATTATGCTACTACTGAAAAGGAATTCTTAGCAGTTGTATTTGCTTGTGATAAATTCAGACCATATATTGTTGATTCTAAAGTAACTATTCACACGGATCATGTTGCTATTAAATATCTTATGGAAAAGAAAGATGCTAAACCTAGACTTATTAGATGGGTTCTCTTGCTACAAGAATTTGATTTGCATATTATTGATAGAAAGGGAGCTGAGAACCCCGTTGCAGACAACTTGTCTAGGTTACAGAATGTTCTTGATGACCTACTACCTATTGATGATAGCTTTCCTGATGAGAAATCAAATGTCATAAATGCTTCTCGTACTACTCCATGGTATGCTGATTATGCTAATTATATTGTTGCTAAATTTATATCACCTAGTTTCACATACCAGCAAAAGAAAAAGTTTTTCTATGATTTGAGACATTACTTTTGGGATGACCCACATCTTTATAAAGAAGGAGTAGATGGTGTTATTAGACGTTGTGTACCTGACCATGAACATGAACAGATCCTACACAAGTGTCACTCCGAGGCTTATGGGGGACACCACGCTGGAGATAGAACTGCACATAAGGTATTGCAATCCGGTTTTTATTGGCCTACTCTCTTCAAGGATGCCCGTAAGTTTGCCTTGTCTTGTGATGAATGTCAAAGAATTGGTAATATTAGTAGACTTCAAGAAATGCCTATGAATTATTCACTTGTTATTGAACCATTTGATGTTTGGGGCTTTGATTATATGGGACCTTTCCCTGCCTCTAATGGATACACACATATTTTAGTTGTTGTTGATTACGTTACAAAGTGGGTATAAGCTATTCCAACTAGTAGTGCTGATCATAACACCCCTATTAAAATGCTTAAAGAAGATATTTTTCTGAGGTTTGGAGTCCCTAGATATTTAATGACTGATGGTGGTTCACATTTTATTCATGGTGCTTTCCGAAAAATGCTTGCTAAATCTGATGTTAATCATAGAATTGCATCTCCTTATCACCCGCAGTCTAGTGGTCAAGTGGAATTGAGCAACAGAGAGCTCAAATTAATTTTGCAAAAGACTGTTAATAGATCTAGTAAGAATTGGTCCAAGAAACTTGATGATGCAGTATGGGCCTATAGAACTGCATATAAAAATTCTATGGGTATGTCTCCGTATAAAATGGTTTATGGAAAAGCATGTCACTTACCTCTCGAACTAGAACATAAGGCATATTGGGCTATTAAAGAGCTCAACTATGATTTTGCTGGTGAGAAGAGGTTATTTGACATTAGCTCACTTGATGAATGGAGAACCCAAGCCTATGAGAATGCCAAGTTGTTTAAAGAAAAAGTTAAATGATGGCATGACAAAAGGATACAAAAGCGTGAGTTTAATGTAGGTGATTATGTATTGCTATACAACTCTCGTTTAAGATTTTTTGCAGGAAAACTTCTCTCTAAATGGGAAGGCCCTTATGTTATCGAGGAGGTCTATCGTTCCGGTGCCATAAAAATCCACAACTTCGAAGGCACAAATCCTAAGGTGGTGAACGGTCAAAGAATCAAACATTATATCTTAGGTAATCCTATAAATGTTGAAACCAATGTTATTGAAACCGTAACCCCGGAGGAATACATAAGGGACACTTTCCGGAACGTTTCAGATTCCGAAAAGGAATAGGTATGTGGTACGGTAAGTAAACCGAGTCCAAAACATTTCTAATGGCAATTTTTCTCCGTTTTGGAATATTTAGAAAAATAGAAAAATAAGAAGCAGTCCGGGAAGGACACGAGGCCTCCACGAGGGTGGAGGGCGCGCCCTACCCCCCTGGGCGCGCCCCCTGCCTCGTGGGCACCTCGTGCGCTCTCCGGACTCCATTTTCTTGCACGATACGTATTTTGGTTAGTAAAAATTCATTATATATTCTCCCAAAGGTTTTGACCTCCGTATCACGCAAATAACTCCTATCTTTGTTTCGAGCTGTCTTGCTGCAGATTAGAGCAACATGTCGTCCCAGGATTCGAAGGAGGAAGCTATGTGGCTGATTACCTTACAGATCCTAAGGTCTATGGGGATGTGGAGCATTGTGGTTGGACTACGGAAGAAGAAGAGGACTACGAGCCCACGAGAAAGGAGGAGACGAGCTCAGATGAAGATGAAGTCCCATTACCTCAACCTGGGGACATGCATGTGGAGTTCAAAAAGTAAAGCCTCCCTGATAGGGCAAAGAAACTTAAGATTGAGTTTATCCCTTTTCGCCTCTTGCAGGAAAACAAGCAGGAACTATGTAAAGCTTGGAGCAGGAGATTGCTGACCTGAGGGATCAAAATTCTGTCCTCAAGCGCAAATTAAAGAAGAAGCCTACGCCATCAACTAAACCATCATCCTCTTCTTCAACAAAAGAGACATAACCACATGGGTATGGGCACCCCCCTTGGCAACTGCCAAGCTTGGGGGAGGTGCCCCGGTATCGTATCACCATCGCATCTCCTATCTTTACCGTTTTTCTTAGTTCGATCCTTTTAGTAGTATCTTGATCTAGTGGAATAAAGTTTTGGTATGATATAGTTTTGAGTTTTGCTTTATGATCCCTCTATGTAATCGAGTCCGTGAGCTATATAATAAAGATTATTGTTGAGTAAAGGGCTTGATTATCTTGCTATGATCTTGAGTGAATAAAAGAAAAGAGAAAAGAGTAAAAAGAAACAAAGAGATCATATTGATCTTATGAAGAGTAATGACTTCACATAGGAAGAGTACGATGATTAAAAATTGTTGAGAGTTGACAAACATAGCTTTGGTCATCGTTGCAATTAATAGGAAGTAATAAAGAAAGAGAGGTTTCACACATAAATATACTATCTTGGACATCTTTTATGATTGGGAGCACTCATTAAAATATGACATGCTAAAGAGTTGATGTTGGACAAGGAAGACAACGTAATGGGTTATGTTTTCTTATATCTGAGATAAAGTATATTGTCATGGATCATCCAACATGTTGAGCTTGCCTTTCCCCCTCATGCTAGCCAAATTCTTTGCACCAAGTAGAGATACTACTTGTGCTTCCAAATACCCTTAAACCCAGTTTTGTCGTGATTGTCCACTATACCTACCTATGGATTGAGTAAGATCCTTCAAGTAAGTTGTCATCGGTGCAAGCAATAAAAATTTGCTCTCTAAATATGTATGATTGATTGGTGTGGAGGAAATAAGCTTTATACGATCTTGTGATGTGGAAGAAATAAAAGCGACGGACTGCATAATAAAGGTCCAGATCACAAGTGGCAATATAAAGTGATGTTCTTTCACATTAAGATTTTGTGCATCCAACCTTGAAAGCGCATGGCAACCTCTGCTTCCCTCTGCGAAGGGCCTATCTTTTATTATTATCTTTTATCTTATGCAAGATTCATGGTGATCTTCACCTTTCCTTTTTACATTTTATCCTTTGGCAAGCACAGTGTGTTGGAAAGATCCTGATATATATATCTAATTGGATATGGGTTAGCATGAATTATTATTGTTGACATTACCCTTGAGGTAAAAGGTTGGGAGGCGAAACTATAAGCCCCTATCTTTCTCTGTGTCCGATTAAAACTCCGTAACCACAAGTATTGCGTGAGTGTTAGCAATTATGAAAGACTAAATGATAGTTGGGTATGTGGACTTGCTAGAAAGCTCTGACATAGACTCTTGCTGATGTTATGATAAATTACAATTGCCTCAATGACTGAGATTATAGTTTGTTAGTTCTCAATAAAGTTTCTGATTCGTACTTTGCATTGTGAATAGATTATTACTTCAGCATAAGAAATCATATGACAATATCCATATATGTTGCTATTATGAGAATAATCATGATGCACTCATGTACGTATTTTTTTATCGACACCTCTACCTCTAAACATGTGGACATATTTATCGTTATCGGCATTCGCTTGAGGACAAGTGAGGTCTAAGCTTGGGGGAGTTGATACGTCCATTTTGCATCATGCTTTTATATCGATATTTATTGCATTATGGGTTGTTATTGCATATTATGTCACAATACTTATGCCTGTTCTCTCTTACTTTACAAGGTTTACATAAGGAGGGAGAATGCCGACAGCTGGAATTCTGGGCTGGAAAAGGAGTAAATATTAGAGACCTATTATGCACAACTCCAAAAGTCCTGAGACACCACGAAAGTTATTTTCGGAAATAATAAAAAATAATGAGCGGAAGAAATACGTCAGGGGGGCCTCCACCTGTCCACGAGGGTGGGGCGCACCCTAACCCCCTGGGCGCGCCCCCCTGCCTCGTGGGCCCCCTGTTGGCCCTCTGGTGGCCATCTTCTGCTATATGAAGTCTTTCGTCCGAAGAAAAATCATAAGCAAACTTTCGGGACGAGACTCCGCCGCCACGAGGCGGAACCTTGGCGGAACCAATCTAGGGCTCCGACAGAGCTGTTCTACTGGGGACACTTCCCTCTGGGAGGGGGAAATCATCGCCATCATCATCACCAACGCTCCTGTCATTGGGAGAGGGCAATCTCCATCAACATCTTCACCAGCACCATCTCCTCTCAAACCCTAGTTCATCTCTTCTATCCAATTCTTGTCTCTAAGTCTAGGATTGGTACCTGTAGGTTGCTAGTAGTGTTGATTACACCTTGTAGTTGATGCTAGTTGGTTTATTTGGTGGAAGATCATATGTTCAGATCCTTTATGCATATTAATACTCCTTTGATTATGAACATGAATATGCTTTGTGAGTAGTTACATTTGTTCCTCAGGACATGGGAGAAGTCTTGCTATTAGTAGTCATGTGAATTTGGTATTCGTACGATATTTTGATGAGATGTATGTTGTCTATCCTCTAGTGGTGTTATGTGAACGTCGACAGCATGACACTTCACCATTATTTGGGCCTAGAGGAAGGCATTGGGAAGTAATAAGTAGATGATGGGTTGCTAGAGTGACAGAAGCTTAAACCCTAGTTTATGCGTTGCTTCGTAAGGGGCTGATTTGGATCCATATGTTTCATGCTATGGTTAGGTTTACGTTAATACTTTTGTTGTAGTTGCGGATGCTTGCAATAGAGGTTAATCATAAGTGGGATGCTTGTTCAAGTAAGGGCAGCACCCAAGCACCGGTCCACCCACATATCAAATTATCAAAGTACCGAACGCGAATCATATGAACTTGATGAAAACTAGCTTGACGATAATTCCCATGTGTCCTCGATCGGGAGCGCTTTTCTCTATATAAGAGTTTGTCCAGGCTTGTCCTTTGCTACAAAAAGGATTGGGCCACCTTGCTGCACTTTGTTTACTTTTGTTACTTGTTGCTCGTTACCAATTATCCTATCACAAAACTATCTGTTACCTATAATTTCAGTGCTTGTAGAGAATACCTTGCTGAAAACCGCTTATCATTTCCTTCTGCTCCTCGTTGGGTTTGACACTCTTACTTATCTAAAGGACTACGATAGATCCCCTATACTTGTGGGTCATCAGTGCTATACTCTTTAGGGAGTTCGGCTTCTGTCCATTCGGCGACAAAGTCAGCCAACACCTGAGATTTAATAGCTCGGCGTGGCTTGTATGTTATTTCAAATGGTAAGAGCTCGATAGCCCATTTGGCAATGCGGCCGGTGGTGTCTCGATTGTTTATGATGCCATTGAGTGGAACTTCGGAAGCCACCGTGATGGAGCACTCTTGAAAGTAGTACCGCAGTTTCCGAGATGCCATGAAGACCGCATTGGCTATCTTTTGATAGTGTGGGTATCGGTATTTGCACGGTGTCAGGACCGCCGATACATAGTATACTGGTTTTTGGAGTGGGAATTTGTGTCCCTCTTCCTGTCATTCGACGACGAGCACCGCGCTCACCACCCGGTGAGTTGCAGATATGTAGAGCAACATAGGCTCGCCGACGTTTGGTGCGGCAAGGATTGGGTTGCTTGCTAACAAGGTTTTATTTCTTAAAATCCGGCTATTGCCGCGTCTGTCCACTCAAAGTGGTCGGTACGTCGGAGCAGGCAATAGAGTGGCAGTGCCTTCTCTCCCAATCTGGAGATAAAGCGGCTCAAGGATGCTACGCACCCAGCTAGTTTTTGGACCTGCTTTAGGTCTGTTGGCGTTGCCAATTGTGTCAGGGCTCGGATTTTGGCCGGATTTGCTTCGATTCCTCTATTGGAAACAATGAACCCGGGTAGCTTTCCGGCCGGAACACCGAAAACGCATTTTTCTGGATTGAGCCGTATGTCATATGTTCGGAGGTTGTCGAATGTAAGGCGTAAGTCGTCCACCAATGATTCAACATGTTTGGTTTTGATGACTACATCATCTACATATGCCTCCACCGTCTTGCCAATTTGTTTTTCTAGGCAAGTTTGAATCATGCGTTGGTAGGTGGCGCCGACGTTTTTGAGTCCGAAAGGCATAGTGTTGAAGTAGAAAGGCCCATACGAAGTAATGAATGCCGTTGCGGCCTGATCGGATTCCTTCATCTTAATTTGTTGGTATCCATAGTATGCGTCGAGGAAGCACAGTGAATCGTGTCTTGCTGTTGCATCAATGATTTGGTCAATGCGGGGCAGTGGGAAGGGGTCCTTAGGGAAGGCCTTGTTGAGGTCTTTGAAATCGACACAAAGGCGCCAGGATTTGTCCTTCTTTGGCACCATGACCAGGTTTGCTAGCTAGTCCGGATGTTTGATCTCTCTGATGAACTCGGCTTCAAGTAGTTTGGCTAGCTCCTGCCCCATAGCTTGTTGCTTGGGTTCGGAAAATCGCCGCAACGTTTGCTTGACTGGCTTGAACCCCTTTATTATGTTGAGGCTGTGTTCGGCCAGTCTGCGTGGGATTCCTGGCATATCCAAAGAATGCCAGGCAAAGATGCCCCAATTCTCGCGCAGGAATGATCTTAGAGCGTCGTCGACCGTCGGATCCAGCTGTGCTCCAATGGCTGCCGTTTTATTAGGACCCGTCGAGTGAACTTGAAATTTGACTATTTCGTCTGCTGGCTTGAAAGAAGTGGACTTAGGCCTCTTATCGAGGATTACTTCGTCTCTATCCACTGTGGAGCACAGAGCGGTGAGTTCCTCGGCCGCAAGGGCCTCGGATAATGCCTTGAGGGCAAAGGATGCAGTTTTGTTTTCGGCGCGGAGTGCTATGTCCGGATCACTAGTGATAGTGATAACTTCGTTGGGCCCGGGCATTTTGAGCTTCATGTACCCGTAATGGGGTATGGCTTGAAAGCGTGTGAATGTGTCTCGCCCCAACAGGGCATGATATCCGCTGTTGAAAGGTGCCACGTCGAAGAGCAACTCTTCGGACCTGTAGTTTTCTGGCGTGCCGAATACCACATCAAGTTTAATTTTCCCCGAGCATCATGCTTCTCGAATGGGGATAATGCCTCGAAAGGTTGTACTGATTTGCTCGATGCGGCTCTTGTCCATTTGCATTTTGTCGAGCGTGTCCTCGTAGATGAGGTTTAGTCCGCTGCCGCCACCCATGAGCACTTTAGTGAGCCGAAAACCGTCCACGATTGGGTTTAAGACCAAAGCGGCTGCTACGTGGACTGATCGAGCCCTTGGTTCGTCGTTGGCGATGAAAGTTATTGCCGTATCATTCCAAGGATTTACTGTGGCAACTCGGTTGACTTCGGCGAGGTCGCAGAGCGCCCTTTTACGCTGATTATTTGAAGAAAAGGTCTCGAAGACCGTAAAGTCATTGAGATCGTCGTCCTTCAAAGAGTATTTCTCTGAGGTCGTATTGGTGAGGATAGCCTCACCGCTCTTAGCCACCTGCCGGAGTACCCAACATGCCCGAAGGCTGTGTGTTGGTTCAAAATTCAGCATCGTGTGTATCTGACAGGGCTTGTCGAGCCATTCATAAAGGACAGTTGTAGCGACCAGACCTCAAACAGTCTGTGCTGCTGTGCACCAGTGTCATCCCTGGATCAGTAATGCTGACACGCACAGTACAAATGGAGGATTCATAACAGAGTAGCAATCACACACTTATTACAACGAATATCTCAAAAGAGAATAAGTATGATAAATATGGCTTAAGGCCATCTAATACGATAACAGCGGAAGACTTGGAAGAATAGTGAGTCCATCAACTCCAACGGCATCACTGAGTATAAGAACACGACCTAAGGCACCTTACTCATCGTCTGAAAAGTCTGCAACATGAAACGTTGCAGCCCGGAAACGGGTCAGCACATGGAATATGCTGGCAATGTAACACATAGAGAGTAATGAACATAATAATGCTATACTACATGCATATATGGCTGGTAGAAAGCTCTATGGTTACAGTTTTGCGAAAAGCCAGTTTTTCCCTACTGCAAAGGAATAAATTTTATTTAACTATCATGGTGGTTGTTAAACATTGAGATGGTTGACAACATCTCAATCCCAATTAAGTATCATCATTAACCCAACAAGATTAATTAAAGTAACATGATGAGATTCACATGATAATCCAAGTACTAGATACTCAGGATGTCCATAACCGGGGACACGGCTAACCATGATTAGATTGTACACTCTGCAGAGGTTTGTGCACTTTTCCCCACAAGACTCGATCGCCTCCGCTTGATTCTCGCACTACATGATGTTTGAGAAACGGATGACCGAGACACAGTCTTTCAGAAGCGTTAGCACCTTACGATGGGTAGACCGATACACCTACGTCCCCTACATCTGCTAGTCTACCACTGTAAGAGTTCACACAACTTAATCAACTATGCTAGAGCCCATAATAGCTTGTGGCTGCACACGGAAGTTTCTAGCATGAATAATCTCATGATCCCTTTGAACCTGGGTGGCGGTCCAAAAAGAAAAACAGGCAATCCTGGAATACCCAGGTACCTCAATCCACCCAGATGTGAGTTTTAGTTGCCACCTTAAGTAAACCATTAATTTAACAATCTCACATCTGTCGTGAATATCTCTCAAACCCAATCCACGTCTACAAGCATAGCATAGCAATATAAGCAAACGTAGAAGTAACTCCCAAGGGTTTGATAATAAAACAGGTGATAGGTACTACCTCAACTACTTCCCAATACCCACAATTTAATTAGATCCTAACCATGCAATGTTTGAGGGTTGATCTAACAAAACTGGGTAGTAAAAGGGGTATGATCAAAGTGTTACTTGCCTTGCTGATGATCCGCGAAACCTAGCGATTCGAAGTAGCAAGCGGCGCACTCCGGGTACTCTATCGTAAATAAACAAGCAAACAATAAGTACTCATCTAATGCACGGGTAAAACTCAAACAAGAGAACTAACCATAAAGTTCAACTTAAGAACTCCGGTTTGCAAAAAAAATCAAATCGAACGAAGCAACGAAAGTCAAACGGCTAAAGAAAAACAAACTACATTTACTAATCTGGACCTAGGTCAAATTTTACAGAAACAGAAAACTTGTTTGAGTTGGTTAAACGGAAAGAGAATTTCGATACGAAACTCTAGGCGCTTGAATCGCCTGATTCCGATAAACGAGCGAAAAGTTATACTAGTTCGAAAATCTGATCAGAAATCACGATCAGAAAAATCGCGGAATAAATCCGAGAAAAGAAAAATGTCGAACAGATTAACGAACGAACGTTCGTTAACTGGATCTAAACGACGAACGCGTTCAATAAAACGAACGACCGAGCGAACGCTCGCTAATTAACCTAAACCAAACAAAACGGATCTAAAAAAACGGATCTAAAAAACCGACGAAAAACCATGGAAAAACCGAACGGTTTTTCGCGAGAAAACCGGCGGCTACCTCCGGCTCCGGCGAGGC
>NC_057808.1:2836894-2934012 GCF_018294505.1 Triticum aestivum | reverse complement strand
GGGCGGCGGCGGCGGGGTCGGGCTGGGGCGGCGCGGGGCTCGAGGCGGCTAGGGTTTGGCCTCGGGCTGGGCCGGCTCGGCGCTATATAAAGCCCCGGTCAGGCGGAGTCCTGACCGGTTTCTTGTTTTTTAAATAATTACATGCAGAAAAAGATTAAAATAAATACCAAACGGACTCCAAAAATCCTGAAATTAACTTTCCCCGGCTTCTAAAATCAAGCCGGACAAGATGAACATTTATTTGGGGCCTAAATGCAATTTTGAAAAACGCACATTTTTCCTAAATTCAAATAAAATATCCGAAAACTCCGAAATAAAATCTTATTTGATTTTTTTATTAAATCTTCAATATTCCTATATTTTGGGAAAGTCATTTTATTCCCTCTCTCATATTTTTATAATTGGAATAATTGAGGATAAAATAAATAAAACCAAATGATCCTATTTTGAAAATTTGATAAATCTCAAATACGAAAATAACGAAATCCCCAACTCTCTCCGTGGGTCCTTGAGTTGCGTAGAATTTCTAGGATTAAACCAAAATGCAATAAAAATATGATATGCAATGATGATCTAATGTATAACATTCCAAATTGAAAATTTGGGATGTTACAAACCTACCCCCTTAAGATGAATCTCGCCCTCGAGATTCGGGTTGGCTAGAAAATAGGTGAGAGTGGTTCTTCCGTAGATCTTCCTCTCGCTCCCAGGTGGCTTCATCCTCAGTATGGTGACTCCACTGAACTTTGCACAACTTGATAACCTTGCTGCGGGTGACTCGGCTGGCATACTCAAGAATCTTAACTGGTTTCTCCTCATAGCTCAAATCACTTTCCAACTGAATCGCTTCCAGTGGCACTGTATCTCTCAGTGGTATCTCAGCCATCTCTGCGTGGCACTTCTTCAACTGGGAAACGTGAAATACATCATGAACTCCTGACAATCCTTCAGGCAATTCCAGCTTGTAAGCAACTTCTCCCATACGCTCGAAAACTCTGTATGGTCCTACAAAACGGGGCACTAACTTTCCCTTAACTCCAAAGCGCTTCACTCCTCGAAGTGGTGATACTCGAAGATAAACTCTGTCTCCGACTTCGTGAACTGTCTCCTTACGTTTAGAATCCGCATAACTCTTCTGCCTGGACTGGGCTACCTTGAGCCTATCGCGAATCAACCTCACGTTCTGTTCAGACTCTTTAATCAAATCTGGTCCAAACAACTGACGGTCTCCAACTTCGTCCCATAACAATGGTGTTCTACACCTCCTTCCGTACAAAGCTTCAAAAGGGGCCATCCTCAAACTGGTTTGATAACTGTTGTTGTAAGAAAACTCTGCATATGGCAAATTGTCGTCCCAACTACATCCATAATCTAGCGCACAAGCTCTCAACATGTCTTCCAAAATCTGATTGACTCTCTCGGTCTGTCCATCTGTCTGTGGGTGAAAGGCTGTACTGAATTCTAGCCTGGTTCCCAAAGTTTCATGTAACTGATTCCAAAACTTCAAGGTAAACTGGGTTCCTCTATCTGATACAATGGTCCTCGGAACTCCATGCAAACATACGATTCTGGTCATGTATATCTTTGCCAACTTAGCACTGCTGTAGGTGGTCTCAACTGGGATGAAATAAACTACTTTCGTCAAACGATCGACTACAACCCATATTGAGTCATAGCCTGAACGAGTCCTGGGTAATCCCGTGATAAAATCCATGCCTAGTTTATCCCACTTCCATTCGGGTATCGGCAATGGTTGTAGCAATCCTGCTGGCTTCGGATGTTCTGCCTTCACTCTCTGACATACATCACAAACTGCTACATACTCCGCAATATCCTTCTTCATACCGGTCCACCAGAAAGTATCCTTCAAATCCAAATACATCTTGGTATTTCCTGGGTGAATCAAGTACGGTGAATCATGGGCCACATGCAAGATCAACTTCCTGATCTCCGGATCATTCGGCACATAAACGCGGTCCTCAAACCATAAGGTATCGTGCTCATCCTCACGAAATCCCTTGGCTTTTCCTTTGCTCATCTTTTCCTTTATCTCGTTAATTTCCTTGTCTGTCTTCTGAGCTTCTCTGATCTTTTCCATCAGGGTCGACTCAATCTCCAACGTTGCTAAATAGCCTCTTGGAACTATCTCCAAACATAGCTCGCGAAGATCCTCGGCTAACTCCTGGGGTAACTCTCCTGTCATGAGTGTGTTGACATGGCTCTTGCGGCTCAACGCATCTGCTACTACGTTAGCCTTCCCTGGGTGATAATGCAATCTCATATCATAATCCTTAATGAGCTCCAACCATCTCCTCTACCTGAGATTCAACTCCTTCTATGTGAAAATGTACTTCAAACTCTTGTGATCCGTGTACACCTCACAATGGTTTCCGATGAGAAAATGTCTCCATGTCTTCAACGCATGCACTACGGCTGCTAATTCCAAATCATGCGTGGCATAATTCTTCTCATGGGGTTTAAGTTGTCGTGAAGCATATGAAACAACTCTTCCTGCATAAGCACTGCTCCAAGTCCTCGACGTGAAGCGTCACAATAAACTTCATAATCCTTGCGTTGGTCTGGCAGAATCAACACTGGAGATGTAACCAATCGTTTCTTCAACTCTTGGAAACTAGCTTCACATTCCTCAGTCCAATTGAATTTGGTGTCCTTCTTCAATTGCTCAGTCATGGGTTTTGCAATCTTTGAGAAATTCTCAATGAACCTCCGGTAGTATCCTGCAAGTCCAAGAAAACTCCGGATCTCTCCAACTGACGTGGGTGATTCCCAACTTGTTACTGTGTCAACTTTGGGGGGGTCTACTGCTATTCCTTCTCCGGATATAACATGTCCGAGGAATCCAACTTCCTTCAGCCAAAACTCACACTTGCTGAATTTGGCGTATAACTGATGTTCTCTGAGTTTCTCAAGTACCAAACGCAAATGCTCCTTATGCTCCTCTTCATTCTTTGAGTAGACCAAAATATCATCAATGAACACCACGACGAACTTATCCAAAAACTCCATAAACACTTTGTTCATCAGGTTCATAAAATAGGCAGGTGCGTTAGTCAGACCAAATGACATAACGGTATACTCATACAGCCCATACCTGGTGGTAAAAGCCGTCTTAGGTATATCCTGCTCTCGAATCTTCAACTGGTGGTATCCTGATCATAGATCGATCTTGGAAAATACCTTAGCTCCTTGTAAGCGGTCAAACAAATCATTGATCATCGGCAGTGGGTACTTGTTCTTGATGGTCACTTCGTTCAATCCTCGATAATCAACAACCATCCTCAACGATCCATCTTTCTTCTCCACTAGAAGTACTGGTGATCCCCAAGGTGACGAACTTGGGCGAATATAGCCTTTATCCAGTAACTCCTTAATCTGCTTCTTAATTTCCTCCAAATCTTTTGCGGGCATCCTGTACGGTCTCTTAGATATTGGTCCTGTGCCTGGCAAAAGTTCAATCAGAAACTCAATGTCTCTATCCGGTGGCATGCCTGGCAATTCTTCTAGAAAAACATCCGGGTAATCCTTCACCACTGGTACTTCCTCCTGTACAACTCCTGATAAGGAATTCACCTGAGTTCTCTTCGGCATATGCCGGGATACATACTTAATCCTTCTTCCTTCTGGGGTGGTAAGCGAAATCGTCTTACTGGCGCAATCGATGTTTCCTCCATACATCGATAGCCAATCCATACCCAAATTACATCCAAACCTTGCGACTCCAAAACTATTAGGTCTGAGGGGAAAACATGCCTACCTATGGCCAATGGCATCTGAAAACATCCTTGGCTTGCCATATACTCTGCTCCTGGTGAACTTACTAACATAGGTGTTTTAAGAACCTTGGTGGGCAACTTATACTTATCCACAAATCCCCTTCATATGTATGAATGCGATGCACCAGTATCGAAAAGAACGAGTGCAGTAAATGACTTAACCAAAAACTTACCTATTACTGCATCAGGCTGTGCTTCAACCTCCTCCACGTAAACGTGGTTCACATGTCCTTTGTTGAAAGTGTTCGGCTTCTTCCCAGAGCTTCCATTTCCATTACCATTCTGGGCTTCAGGACATTCATTGGCATAATGTCCAGTCTTCTGGCACTTAAAGCAAGTGACTTGGCTCAGGTCTCACTTAGCTGGGGTTGAAGGGTTGGTACGGTTCTGGCCGTTGCTTCCTCCGTTCCCATTACCATTCTTGGAGCAATTATGGTTGTGCGAACTACCTCCTCCATGGGTATGCTGAAACTGTCCTCCCGATTTTGGGGTAAAACGTGGCTTCTGCTGAGCTCCAGAATTGTACTTCCCTTGTCCATACTTCCTCTTACGGTTTTCAATCTGCTGCTGCTTCCCTTCAATCATGAGTGCTCTATCTACCAACTCCTGGTAGTTTTTGAAGGTTGCTACCATTAGCTGCATGCTCAGCTCATCATTCAGTCCTTCCAGAAACTTCTCCTGCTTGGCTGCATCTGTAGCAACGTCATCTGGTGCATAACGTGCTAACTTACTGAAATCCTCCACATACTAGCCTACGGTGCGTCCTCCTTGGCGTAGGTTGCGAAACTCACGCTTCTTCATAGCCATAGCTCCTGCTGAAACATGGCCTGTACGGAAAGCTTGCTGAAACTGGTCCCATGTGACAGTGTCAATAGGGTGTGTGGCTGTGTAATTCTCCCACCATGATGCTGCGGGTCCATCAAGCTGATGTGCGGCAAAACGCACTGTCTCCGCATCTGTGCATCCTGCAGTGGTCAACTCCCTTCCAACTTTGCGGAGCCAATCATCTGCAACAATCGGCTCGGTGCTGCTGGAAAACACCGGTGGATTTAGCCTCAAGAAACGGGCTAAGTGATCAACAGGTGGTGGTGGTGGGTTGTTGTTGTTGTTGCTGCCTTGGTTCTATACTAACACTTGCATCAGGGCATTCTGCTGCTGAATCAACTGTGTGATCTCCGGTGGGAAAACAAATCCGGTGTCGCGTCTCGGAGGCATCTGATAGGTTTAGAAAAGATGAGAGTTTAGAATAGAATGAGGTCTAGAGAGAAAACACTACCCATATGCTCATGAGACAAACACAATCAATATCACTCAATCAAATCAAACAATGCATACAATCGATCTAATTAGCGTTACAAAAGTGCTCGAACTATACTATATACATGGGGGAATACTACTACTGATATGGTGGTCTACTAGAAATTTTGATCAGTCAAAGACTCCATGATATCTGCTCCAGCTTCATCAACAAAGTCATCTTCACTTGGTTCCGAGTCGGTGTCGTCGATGATGATGTAGTTATCCGGGCAAGCGCATTCATCATGTTCTCCTTTTGATGCTGGATTTCCCATGAGTACTCCAATCTTCTTCTCCAGGTCGTCATTCTTCCCTACTAGTGCGATGATTTCCTCCAAATAATCCTCGCGTGTAGCCTTGAGTTCTTACTCCAACTCCTTGATCTTGGTCAATGCCTTCTTCAGATCTATCATGTCTGAGCACATCTGGTTCTCCTGGCGACGAATGTGTTGGTTTTGCTCCTGGATGAAAGCTGCAATTGATCCATCCTTCTTGGTGCTGATCATCTCCCATTGCTCGTCTCGGCATCCACAAATCTGATAAATAGTATCCTTAAGCTCCCTGTGGTAGACTTCTCCAATGCGTCCCATAGAGATGTGGGCTGCCATGCTCTTCCCTAAACTCCAGGTTGGTGCTTCAAAAGAAAACTTTATAGGCTCAGTGACTGGTGTAAACGTCCTTCCTGGAATTTGAACTTGAATCTTCCAGCTCTCCTCTTCTGGTAGTGTGGCGTTGTAGGTTCCGGTGATGCTTGGTATTCCAATGTTCAAGTACTTAGTGACTTCCTTCAAGTGTCGTCCAAAAGGTGTATCTTCATCTCGTTGCATGAACTTGTTCCTTGCATTCGCCATTCCTAAAAGAGTAGAAAGTGGAGAGGAGTCAGAAATGAGAAGAGAGTAGTGTTCTAGGGTTTAAGCTTAGTGGTCGTGTCCTAAAATCAACCTGGCTCTGATACCACCTTTGTAGCGACCAGACCTCAAACAGTCTGTGCTGCTGTGCACCAGTGTCATCCCTGGATCAGTAATGCTGACACGCATAGTACAAATGGAGGATTTATAACAGAGTAGCAATCACACACTTATTACAACGAATATCTCAAAAGAGAATAAGTATGATAAATATGGCTTAAGGCCATCTAATACGATAACAGCGGAAGACTTGGAAGAATAGTGAGTCCATCAACTCCAACAGCATCACTGAGTATAAGACCACGACCTAAGGCACCTTACTCGTCGTCTGAAAAGTCTGCAACATGAAACGTTGCAGCCCAGAAACGGGTCAGCACATGGAATATGCTGGCAATGTAACACATAGAGAGTAATGAACATAATAATGCTATACTACATGCATATATGGCTGGTAGAAAGCTCTATGGTTACAGTTTTGCGAAAAGCCAGTTTTTCCCTACTGCAAAGGAATAAATTTTATTTAACTATCATGGTGGTTGTTAAAGATTGATATGGTTGACAGCATCTCAATCCCAATTAAGTATCATCATTAACCCAACAAGATTAATTAAAGTAACATGATGAGATTCACATGATAATCCAAGTACTAGATACTCAGGATGTCCATAACCGGGGACACGGCTAACCATGATTAGATTGTACACTCTGCAGAGGTTTGCGCACTTTTCCCCACAAGACTCGTTCGCCTCCGCTTGATTCTCGCACTACATGATGTTTGAGAAACGGATGACCGAGACACAGTCTTTCAGAAGCGTTAGCACCTTACGATGGGTAGACCGATACACCTACATCCCCTACATCTGCTAGTCTACCACTGTAAGAGTTCACACAACTTAATCAACTATGCTAGAGCCCATAATAGCTTGTGGCTGCACACGGAAGTTTCTAGCATGAATAATCTCATGATCCCTTTGAACCTGGGTGGCGGTCCAAAAAGAAAAACAGGCAATCCTGGAATACCCAGGTACCTCAATCCACCCAGATGTGAGTTTTAGTTGCCACCTTAAGTAAACCATTAATTTAACAATCTCACATCTGTCGTGAATATCTCTCAAACCCAATCCACGTCTACAAGCATAGCATAGCAATATAAGCAAACGTAGAAGTAACTCCCAAGGGTTTGATAATAAAATAGGTGATAGGTACTACCTCAACTACTTCCCAATACCCACAATTTAATTAGATCCTAACCATGCAATGTTTGAGGGTTGATCTAATGCAACAAAACTGGGTAGTAAAAGGGGTATGATCAAAGTGTTACTTGCCTTGCTGATGATCCGCGAAACCTAGCGATTCGAAGTAGCAAGCGGCGCACTCCGGGTACTCTATCGTAAATAAACAAGCAAACAATAAGTACTCATCTAATGCACGGGTAAAACTCAAACAAGAGAACTAACCATAAAGTTCAACTTAAGAACTCCGGTTTGCAAAAAAAATCAAATCGAACGAAGCAACGAAAGTCAAACGGCGAAAGAAAAACAAACTTCATTTACTAATCTGGACCTAGGTCAAATTTTTCAGAAACAGAAAACTTGTTTGAGTCGGTTAAACGGAAAGAGAATTTCGAGACGAAACTCTAGGCCCTTGAATCGCCTGATTCCGATAAACGAGCGAAAAGTTATACTAGTTCGAAAATCTGATCAGAAATCGCGATCAGAAAAATCGCGGAATAAATCCGAGAAAAGAAAAACGTCGAACAGATTAACGAACGAATGTTCGTTAACTGGAGCTAAACGACGAACGCGTTCAATAAAATGAACGACCGAGCGATTTTTTTGGCCCATAGTCGGTTTCATTTTTTTTAAATAATTACGCGCAGAAAAACGATTAAAAGAAATACCAAACGGACTCCAAAAATCCCGAAATAAATTTTCCCTGGCTTCTAAAATCAAGCCGGCCAAGATGAACATTTATTTGGGGCCTAAATGCAATTTTGAAAAACGCACATTTCTCCTAAATTCAAATAAAATATCCGAAAACTCTGAAATAAAATCTTATTTGAATTTTTATTAAATCTTCAATATTCCTATATTTTGGGAAAGTCATTTTATTCCCTCTCTCATATTTTTATAATTGGAATGATTGAGGATAAAATAAATAAAACCAAATGATTCTATTTTCAAAATTTGATAAATCTCAAATACGAAAATAACGAAATCCCCAACTCTCTCCGTGGGTCCTTGAGTTGCGTAGAATTTCTAGGATCAAACCAAAATGCAATAAAAATATGATATGCAATGATGATCTAATGTATAACATTCCAAATTGAAAATTTGGGATGTTACAACAGTTCTGCTTCCCATTAAGGGCTTAATTTTCTTGTTCGTGGGATGATGATCAGGTGCCCCGTGAGGGTGCATCCTTTTTGCCCCTCCGGTGGGTGGCTTAAAGGAAGACTGTTCCCACCGGGCTATCTGGGCTTTCCAGGCGCTTTCCATTGCGCAATACTTCTGTACTATGTGTGCCAAATCTGCAAAGTGCAGTATGCGGCATCGGTTGAGGGCATTGAGGATTCCCTCGTCCATACAGTTGCGGCAAAATACTGAAACCGCGTTGTCGTTACAGCAATCTTTAATCTTGTTTTTAACAAGGAGGAATCTGGCCCAAAAGTGATGGACTATTTCCTGAGGTTGCTGCCGCACATACATTAGGTCGCATATGTCCGGAGGACCGGAATTTCTTTGGGAGGATTGCTTGTGGTGGGTGGGCGGGCTTAAATCCGAACCCTGACCCACTGTGGGATCCGGAGTTTGAAGAATTTCTGAGGTTACTGGCCCAGGATCCGGAGTGTCCTGGGAGTTTTCAGGCTCAACACATGGTTCTATGTTTGGAGGATAGAGGGTCTCTTCCCGAAGATATGTATCCAGCTCGCAGGGCTCGGAGATCCGAACATAGCTTGTTCTCAGCATAGGGGGAGAGGTATCCTTGGCTTGTTCCTCCACAACCGTTACCAGATGGTTGATCGGTGGAGACCTGATTTCCCTCTGATTGGGTTTAAGCCCGATCCGATCATAGCCAGTTGCGACCCCGAGGGCGGTGATGCGATCTAGCAGTTCGTTCAAAGACGAGACATCTACCAGATCCATCTTATCGGAGTTTTTGAGGCCAATGCGGAGATGATTTTTGGCAATTTGGGGGACCGCCTTTGGCTTAACGGGCGAGCGGGCACCCATGGTAAAACTGCCGAGCTGGAGGACCTGCCCAGAAACTAGGGCCCTGCCAGTGGTGATTTTGTTATTGACGACAAGGCGAGCCATCGATCCTTCTATCGACGACACAGAGGAACTCTCAATGAAATCACCAATGTCGGTGTCAAAATCGGCTGATCTCAGGTAGGGGTCCCGAACTGTGCATCTGAGGATTGAAGGTAACCGGAGGCGGAGGACACGATGTTTACCCAGGTTCGGGCCCTCTTAATGGAGGTAATACCCTACTTCCTTCTTGATTGTCTTTGATGAGTATAGGGGTTACAAGAGTTGATCTACCTCGAGATCGTAATGGCTAAACCCTGGATGTCTTGCCTATATGATTTGTGTTACCCTCTACGGACTAAACCCTTCTGCTTATATAGACACTGGAGGTGCCTAGGGTTGTACAAATTCGGTTTACAGAGAAAAGAAACTACACATCCGGACGCCAAGCTTGCCATCCACGCAAAGGAGAGTCCCATCCAGACACGGGGGAAGGCCTTCTATCTTGTATCTTCACAGCCCATCAGCCCGGCCCATGTCACATAGCCCGTACACCTGGGGACCCCACAATCCAGGACTCCCTCAGTAACTTTTCCGGAGTCTTGAGAGATGGACCGTATCTGTATTGCCTCCAGCCTCTGGCTGTATTGCTAGCCGCTGGAGCGGCGGCGTCTCTCTTCCTTCGTTGCTTACGAGGTGGAGAAGGAGACGGAGTGCTCCGACGTGCTGGAGGAGCCGGAGCGGCGATGTCTGTCTTCTACCGTTGCTGACAAGGTGGAGGAGGAGGCGGACTGCTCGGACGCGTCGGAGGAGGCGAAGGAGGAGGCGGAGGTGGCCTCACGCACCGGAGAAGCCGGAGAAGGAGGCGGAGTGCCCTAATCACTCGCCGAAGGAGGAGGAGAAGGAGGAGGAGGAGGCGGAGTGCCCTGACTCGTCATCGGAGGAGGAGGAGGACGCGGAGGCGTCCAGTTTGGAAGCTTGATGTACTCCTTCCGCCATAGACATGGAGTCTTCAGACCAAGACCCAGCTGAATCTCCCCTTCACCTGTAGGGTGGTCAAGCTCGAGCTCCTCAAATCCCTCCATTACTTCATCCACCATCACAACAGCATAGCCATGTGGAATCAGACAACAGTGAAAAGTTCTGTCGGGTTGAGGAGGTGCAACAGAGCCGATAGCCGCCTTCAAAGTGAGGTTCTGACATTTCGTCATAAGCTGGCAATGTTGAGCCTCCGTGATAGCATCCACGGGGTATCAAGGAGCCATCAAGTCAGGCTGCTGAATGAGCTCCGTGGAAGCCACACTGCTTCTCCGGTGAGATGGCGTGGTAGCTTCTGGGGTAGCTTCATGCCGCTCAGATGGTTGGTCAGCAGCTCACTGGCTCTCCACTTGTTCCTCTAGCTTTAGTACTCTTGCATTGTGAAGGAAATATGCCCTAGAGGCAATAATAAAGTTGTTATTTTATATTTACTTATATCATGCTAAATGTTTATTATTCATGCTAGAATTGTATTAACCGGAAACTTGATACATGTGTGGATACATAGACAAAACACAGTGTCCCTAGTAAGCCTCTACTATACTAGCTCGTTAATCAAAGATGGTTAAGTTTCCTAATCATAGACATGTGTTGTCATTTGATGAACAGGATCACATCATTAGGAGAATGATGTGATGGACATGCCCATCCGTTAGCTTAGCTTATTGATCGTTCAGTTTTATTGCTATTGCTTTCTTCATGACTTATACATATTCCTTTGACTATGAGATTATGCAACTCCCGGATACCGGAGGAATACCTTGTGTGCTATCAAACATCACAACATAACTGGGTGATTATAAAGATGCTCTACAGGTATCTCCGAAGGTGTTTGTTGGGTTGGCATGGATCGAGATTAAGATTTGTCACTCTGACTATCGGAGAGGTATCTCTGGGCCCTCTCGGTAATGCACATCATAATAAGCCTTGCAAGCAATGTGACTAATGAGTTGCTTACGGGATGATGCATTACGGAAAAAGTAAAGAGACTTGCCGATAACGAGATTGAACTAGGTATGAGGATACCGACGATCGAATCTCGGGCAAGTAACATACCGATGACAAAGGGAATAACGTATGTTCTCATAACGGTTCGACTGATAAAGATATTCGTAGAATATGTGGGATCCAATATGAGAATCTAGGTTCCGCTATTGGTTATTGACCGGAGAGATGTCTCGGTCATGTCTACATAGTTCTCGAACCCGTAGGGTCCGCACACTTAACGTTCTATGACGATCTGTATTATGAGTTATGTGTTTTGGTGACCGAAGATTGTTTGGAGTCCCGGATGAGATCACGGACATGAAGAGGAGTCGCGAAATGGTCGAGAGGTAAAGATTGATATATTGGACGATAGTATTCGTACACCGGAATGGTTTCGGAGTGTTCCGGGTACTTATCGGAGTACCGGGGGGTTACCGGAACCCCCGGGGAAAGTTATGGGCCACATGGGCCTAGGGAGGGAGGCAGACCAGCCCACAAGGGGCTGGCGCGCCTCCCACAAGGAGGGGATCCGAATTGGAGTGGGGAAGGGGGCGGCGCCCCCCCTTTCCTTCTCCTTCTCCCTCTCCTTCCCCCTTTCCCTCTCCGGCAAAAGGAAGGGGGATCCGAATTGGAGATGGAGTCCTAGTAGGACTCCTCCCCACTTGGGAGCGCGCCTTGGCCGGCCTCCTCTCATCTCCCTCCTTTATATACGTGGGAGGGGGGTGTCTCCTAGACACACAATTGTTCCAAGCGGTGTGCGGCGCCCCCTCCACTGTTTACTCCTCCGGTCATATTGTTGTAGTGCTTAGGCGAAGCCGTGCGCAGATCACTTCACCATCATCATCACCACGCCGCCGTGCTGACGAAACTCTCCCTCGACACTTTGCTGGATCAAGAGTTCGAGGGATGTCATCGAGCTGAACGTGTGTAGAACTCGGAGGTGCCGTACGTTCGGTGCTTGATCGGTTGGATCGAGAAGACGTTCAACTATGTCAACCGCGTTAAGCTAACGCTTCCGCTTTCGGTCTATGAGGTACGTGGACACACTCTCCCCCTCTCATTTCTATGATCTCCTAGATAGATCTTACATGAGCGTAGGAATTTTTTTGAAATTGCAAGCTACGTTCCCCAACAGTGGCATCCGAGCCAGGTCTATGCGTAGACGATATGCACGAGTAGAACACAAAGAGTTGTGGGCGGTGATCATCATACTGCTTACAACCAATGTCTTATTTTGATTCGGCAGTATTGTTGGATGAAGCGGCCCGGACCAACCTTACATGACAACATTCATGAGACCGGTTCCACCGATAGACATGCAACTAGTTTTGCATAAAGGTGGCGGGCGGGTGTCTGTTTCTCCTACTTTAGTTGAATTGAATTTGACTACGGCCGGTCCTTGTTGAAGGTTAAAACAGCAAACTTGATAAATCACCATTGTGGTTTTCATGCGTATAGGTAAGAACGGTTCTTACTAGAAGCCCGTAGCAGGCACGTAAAACTTGCAACAACAAAGTAGAGGACGTCTAACTTGTTTTTGCAGGGCATGTTGTGATGTGATATGGTCAAGACATGATGTGATATACGTTGTTGTATGAGATGATCATGTTTTGTAAAAGTTATCGGCAACTGGCAGGAGCCTTACGGTTGTCGCTTTATTGTATGAAATGCAAACGCCATGTAATTGCTTTGCTTTATCACTATGCTTTCGCGATCGTTGTAGAAGCAATAGTTGGCGAGACGACCACGACGCTACGATGGAGATCAAGGTGTCAAGCCGGTGACAATGGAGATCATGACGGTGCTTTGAAGATGGAGATCAAAGGCACAAGATGATGATGGCCATATCATGTCACATATATTGATTGCATGTGATGTTTATCTTTTATGCATCTTATTTTTCTTAGTACGGCGGTAGCATTATAAGATGATCCCTATACTAAATTTAAAGGTATAAGTGTTCTCCCTGTGTATGCACCGTTGCGATAGTTCTTCGTGCTAAGACACCACGTGATGATCGGGTGTGATAGGCTCTACGTTCACATACAACGGGTGCAAGACAGTTTTGCACATGCGGAATACTCGGATTAAACTTGGCGAGCCTAGCATGTACAGACATGGCCTCGGAACACTGGAGAGCGAAAGGTCGAACGTGAATCATATAGCAGATATGATCAACATAGAGATGTTCACCATTGATGACTACTCAATCTCACGTGATGATCGGACATGGTTTAATTGATTTGGATCACGTATCATTTAGATGACTTGAGGGATGTCTATCTAAGTGGGAGTTCTTAAGTAATATGATTAATTGAACTTAATTTATCATGAACTTAGTCCTGATAGTATTTGCATATCTATGTTGTAGATCAATAGCTCGTGTATAGCTCCCCTGTTTTATTTTTGATATGTTCCTAGAGAAAAATAAATTGAAAGATGTTAGTAGCAATGATGCGGACTGGGTCCGTGATCTGAGGATTATCCTCATTGCTGCACAAAAGAATTGTGTCCTTGATGCACCGCTAAGTGACGGACCTATTGCAGGAGCAGATGCAGACATTATGAACGTTTGGCAAGCTCGGTATGATGACTACTTGATAGTTTAATGTGCCATGCTTTATGACTTAGAACCGGGACTTAAAAACGTTTTGAACGCCACGGAGCATATAAGATGTTCCTAGAGCTGTTGGTATTTCAGACTCATGCTCGAGTCGAGAGGTATGAGACCTATGACAAGTACTTTTCCTACAAGATGGAGGAGAATAGATCAACCAGTGAGCATGTGCTCAGAATGTCTGAGTACTACAATCGCTTGAATCAAGTGGGAGTTAATCTTCCAGATAAGATAGTGATTGACGGAGTTCTCTAGTCACTATCACCAAGTTACTGGAACTTCGTGATGAACTATAATAAATAGTGATGTGTGTTGGAAGTGATTCCAAGGTTGATAAGATCACCATCACACACTCCCTCTACCTTCGAGATTAGTGTTGGACCAAAATAAATGTTATTTGGTGTTTGCGTAGAGCATGAATATGATTGGATCATGTTTATAGCAATACAGTTATTCATTTAAGTCAAATAATAATTGTTGTTCTGTTTACATGAATAAAACCTTCTATGGTCATACACTGTAACATCCCAAATTTTCAATTTGGAAGGTTATACATTAGATCATCATTGCATATCATATTCTATTGCATTTTGGCTTGATCCTAGAAATTCTACGCAACTCAAGGACCCACGGAGAGAGTTGAGGATTTCGTTATTTTCATATTTGAGTTTTCTCAAATTTTATTTTATTTTAGTTTTTTGCTTTTTGCTTCTGTTTAGGAATAAATATTTGTTCTAGCCTCTGGTTAGATGTGTTTTTATGTTTTAATTAGTGTTTGTGCCAAGTTAAACCTATAAGATCTTCTTGGATGATAGTTATTTGATCTTGCAGAAATTTCCAGAAACTTTCTGTTCACGAAAATAATTGTTAAAAATCACCAGAACGTGATCAAATAGTGATTCCAATTGATTCTGATCAATAAACAACTTGTCTAGGTCGTCCTATTTTGGCTGATTTTTTGGAGTAACAGAAGTTTGCGTTAGTTACAGATTGCTACAGACTGTTTTGTTTTTGACAGATTCTGTTTTTCGTGTGTTGTTTGCTTATTTTGATGAATCTATGACTAGTAAAATAGTTTATAAACCATAGAGAAGTTGGAATACAGTAGGTTTAACACCAATATAAATAAAGAATGAGCTCATTACAGTACCTGGAAGTGGTCTTTTGTTTTCTTTCGCTAACGGAGCTCACGAGATTCTCTGTTAAGTTTTGTGTCGTGAAGTTTTCAAGTTTTGGGTGAAAGATTTGATGGATTATGGAACAAGGAGTGGCAAGAGCCTAAGCTTGGGGATGCCCATGGCACCCCCAAGATAATCTAAGGACACCATAAATCCAAAGCTTGGGGATGCCCCGGAAGGCATCCCCTCTTTCGTTTACTTCCATCGGTAACTTTACTTGGAGCTATATTTTTATTCACCACATGATATGTGTTTTGCTTGGAGCGTGTTGTATGATTTGAGTCTTTGCTTTTTAGTTTACCACAATCATCCTTGCTGTACACACCTTTTGAGAGAGCCATACATGATTTGGAATTTGTTAGAATACTCTATGTGCTTCGCTTATATCTTTTGAGTTATATAGTTTTGCTCTAGCACTTCACTTATATCTTTTAGAGCATGGTGGTGGATTTGTTTTATAGAAACTATTGATCTCTCATGCTTCACTTAGATTATTTTGAGAGTCTTAAATAGCATGGTATTTGCTTAAATAATCCTAATATGCTTGGTATTCAAGAATAGTAAAAAAATTCTTATGAGTGTGTTGAATACTACGAAAAGTTTGATGCTTGATAATTGTTTTGAGATATAAAGATGGTGATATTAGAGTCATGCTAGTTGAGTAGTTGTGAATTTGAGGGATACTTGTGTTAAAGTTTGTGATTCCCGTAGCATGCACGTATGGTGAACCGTTATGTGATGAAGTCGGAGCATGATTTATTTATCGATTGTCTTCCTTATGGGTGGCGGTCGGGGACGAGCGATGGTCTTTTCCTACCAATCTATCCCCCTAGGAGCATGCGCGTAATACTTTGCTTTGATAACTTGTAGATTTATGCAATAAGTATATGAGTTCTTTATGGCTAATGTTGAGTCCATGGATTATACGCACTCTTCTTCCTTCCTCCATTGCTAGCCTCTCTAATACCGCGCACTTTTCGCCGGTATCATACACCCACCATAAACCTTCCTCAAAACAGCCACCATACCTACCTATCATGGAATTTCCATAGCCATTCCGAGATATATTGCCATGCAAGTTTCCACCGTTCCATTTATTATGACACGCTCCATCATTGTCATATTGCTTTGCATGATCATGTAGTTGACATCGTTCATAATTCTTTCATACATGTCACTCTTGATTCATTGCATATCCCGGTACACCGCCGGAGGCATTCATATAGAGTCATATTTTGTTCTACGTATCGAGTTGTAATTGTTGAGTTGTAAGAAAATAAAAGTGTGATGATCTTCATTTTTAGAGCATTGTCCCAAGTGAGGAAAGGATGATGGAGACTATGATTCCCCCACAAGTCGGGATGAGACTCCGGACGAAAAAAAGAGGCCATAAAAAAAGAAAAGGCCCAAATAAAAAAAATGAGAGAAAAAGAGAGAAGGGACAATGTTACTATCCTTTTACCACACTTGTGCTTCAAAGTAGCACCATGATCTTCATGATAGAGAGTCTCTCATTTTGTCACTTTCATATACTAGTGGGAAATTTTAATTGTAGAACCTGGCTTGTATATTCCAATGATGGGCTTCCTCAAAATACCCTAGGTCTTCGTGAGCAAGCGAGTTGGATGCACACCCACTTAGTTTCTTTTTGAGCTTTCATATACTTATAGCTCTAGTGCATCCGTTGCATGGCAATCCCTACTCACTCACATTGATATCTATTGATGGGCATCTCCATAGCCCGTTGATACGCCTAGTTGATGTGAGACTATCTTCTCCCTTTTTGTCTTCTCCACAACCACCATTCTATTCCACATATAGTGCTATGTCCATGGCTCACGCTCATGTATTGCGTGAAGATTGAAAAAGTTTGAGAACGTCAAAAGTATGAAACAATTGCTTGGCTTGTCATCGGGGTTGTGCATGATTTAAATACTTTGTCTGGTGAAGATAGAGCATCGCCAGACTATATGATTTTGTAGGGATAACTTTCTTTGGCCATGTTATTTTGAGAAGACATGATTGCTTTGTTAGTATGCTTGAAGTATTATTATTTTTATGTCAATATTAAACTTTTGTCTTGAATCTTTCGGATCTAAATATTCATACCACAATTAAGAAGAATTACATTGAAATTATGCCAAGTAGCACTCCGCATCAAAAATTCTGTTTTTATGATTTACCTACTCGAGGACGAGCAGGAATTAAGCTTGGGGATGCTTGATACGTCTCCAACGTATCTATAATTTTTGATTGCTCCATGCTATATTATCTACTGTTTTGGACATTATTGGGCTTTATTATTCACTTTTATATTATTTTTGGGACTAACCTATTAACCGGAGGCCCAGCCCAGAATTGTTGTTTTTTGCCTATTTCAGAGTTTCGCAGAAAAGGAATATCAAACGGAGTCCAAACGGAATGAAACCTTCGGGAACGTGATTTTTAGGAAGAATATGATCCAGGAGACTTGGACCCCACGTCAAGAAACAAAGGAGGAGTCTACGAGGTAGGGGCGCACCTACCCCCCAGGGCGCGCCCTCCACCCTCGTGGGCCCCCTGTTGCTCCACCGACGTACTCCTTCCTCCTATATATACCTACGTACCCCCAACCGATCAGATACGGAGCCAAAAACCTAATTCCACCGCCACAACCTTCTGTACCCATGAGATCCCATCTTGGGGCCTGTTCCGGAGCTCCGCCGGAGAGGCCATCCATCACAGAGGGCTTCTACATCAACACCATAGCCTCTCTGATGAAGTGTGAGTAGTTTACTTCAGACCTTCGGGTCCATAGTTAGTAGCTAGATGGCTTCTTCTCTCTTTTTGGATCTCAATACAATGTTCTCCCCCTCTCTCGTGGAGATCTATTCGATGTAATCTTCTTTTCCGGTGTGTTTGTTGAGACCGATGAATTGTGGGTTTATGATCAAGTTTATCTATGAACAATATTTGTATCTTCTCTGAATTCTTTTATGTATGATTGGTTATCTTTGCAAGTCTCTTCGAATTATCAGTTTGGTTTGGCCTACTAGATTGATCTTTCATGCAATGGGAGAAGTGCTTAGCTTTGGTTTCAATCTTGCGGTGTCCTTTCCCAATGACAGTAGGGGCAGCAAGGCACTTATTGTATTGTTGCCATCGAGGGTAACAAGATGGGGTTTTTATCATATTGCATGAATTTATCCCTCTACATCATGTCATCTTGCTTAAGGCGTTACTCTGTTTTCATAAACTTAATACTCTAGATGCATGCTGGATAGCGGTCGATGAGTGGAGTAATAGTAGTAGATGCAGGCAGGAGTCGGTCTACTTGTCTCGGACGTGATGCCTATATACATGATCATACCTAGATATTCTCATAACTATGCTCAATTCTGTCAATTGCTCAACAGTAATTTGTTCACCCACCGTAAAATACTTATGCTCTCGAGAGAAGCCACTAGTGAAACCTATGGCCCCGAGGTCTATCTTTATCATATTAATCTTCCAACACTTAGTTATTTCCTTTGCTTTTTTACTTTGCTTTTATTTTACTTTGCATCTTTATCACAAAAATACCAAAAATATTATCCTATCATATCTATCAGATCTCACTCTCGTAAGTGACCATGAAGGGATTGACAACCCCTTATCGCGTTGGTTGCGAGGATTTATTTGTTTGTGTAGGCGCGAGGGACTCGCGTGTAGCCTCCTACTGGATTGATACCTTGGTTCTCAAAAACTGAGGGAAATACTTACGCTGCTTTGCTGCATCACCCTTTCCTCTTCAAGGGAAAACCAACGCAGTGCTCAAGAGGTAGCAAGAAGGATTTCTGGCGCCGTTGCCGGGGAGGTCTACGCAAAAGTCAACATACCAAGTACCCATCACAATCCCTTATCTCCCGCATTACATTATTTGCCATTTGCCTCTCGTTTTCCTCCCCCCACTTCACCCTGTCCGTTTTATTCGCCCTCTCTTTTTCTTAGCCTCTTTTTCGCTTGCTTTTTGTTTGCTCGTGTGTTGGATTGCCTATTTGTCACGATGGCTCAAGATAATACCAAATTATGTGACTTTACCAATACCAACAATAATGATTTCCTTAGCACTCCGATTGCTCTCCTACCGATACTGAATCTTGTGAAATCAATGCTGCTCTGTTGAATCTTGTCATGAAAGATCAATTCGCCGGCCTTCCTAGTGAAGATGTCGCTACTCATCTAAATAGCTTCGTTGATTTGTGTGATATGCAGAAGAAGAAATATGTTGACAATGATATTGTTAAACTAAAGCTATTTCCTTTTTCGCTTAGAGATCGTGCTAAAGCCTTGTTTTCGTCTTTGCCTAAAAATAGTATTGATTCTTGGAACAAGTGCAAAGATGCTTTTATCTCTAAGTATTTTCCTCCCGCTGTGATCATCTCTCTTAGAAACGATATTATGAATTTTCAGCAACTTGATCATGAACATGTTGCACAAGCTTGGGAGAGGATGAAATTAATGATACGTAATTGCCGTACTCATGGTTTGAATTTATGGATGATTATACAAAAATTTTATGCCGGATTGAATTTTGCTTCTAGAAAAATCTTTTAGATTCGGCCGCGATAGGCACTTTTATGGAAATCACTTTAGGATAAGCTACTAAACTCCTAGATAATATTATGGTTAATTATTCTCAATGGCACACTGAAAGATCTACTAATGAAAAAGTGCATGCGATAGAAGAAATTAATGTTTTGAGTGGAAAGATGGACGAACTTATGAAATTATTTGCTACTAAGAGTGTTTCTTCTTATCCTAATGATATGCCTTTGTCTACTTTGATTGAGAATAATAATGAATCTATGGATGTGAATTTTGTTGGTAGGAATAATTTTGGTAACAACGCGTATAGAGGAAACTTTAATCCTAGGCCTTATCCTAGCAATTCCTCTAATAATTATGGTAATTCCTACAACAACTCTTATGGAAATTTTAATAAGATGCCCTCTGAATTTGAGACTAGTGTTAAAGAGTTTATGAATTCGCAAAAGAATTTCAATGCTTTGCTTGAAGAGAAATTGCTTAAAGTTGATGAATTGGTTAGGAATGTTGATATAATTTCTCTTGATGTTGATTCTTTAAAGCTTAGATCTATTCCTCCTAAGCATGATATCAATGAGTCTCTCAAAGCCATGAGAATTTCCATTGATGAGTGCAAAGAAGGAACCGCTAGAATGCGTGCTAAGAAAGATTGCTTTATGAAAGCGTGTTCTTCAAATTTCTATGAAAATAAAGATGAAGATCTAAAAGTTATTGATGTGTCTCCTATTAAATCTTTGTTTTGCAATATGAATCTTGATAATGATGGGACTGAATATAATCCACCTTTACCTAGAAGGCGTTCCAAAAATTCGGAGTTTTTAGAGCTTGATGCTAAAATTGATAAAAGTGGGATTGAAGAGATCAAAACCCTAGATGTTGCTAAACCCACTATTTTGGATTTCAAGGAATTTAATTATGAAAATTGCTCTTTGATAGATTGTATTTCCTTGTTGCAATCCGTGCTAAATTCTCCTCATGCTTATAGTCAAAATAAAGCGTTTACTAAACATATCGTTGATGCCATGATGCAATCTTATGAAGAGAAGCTTGAGTTGGAAGTTTCTATTCCTAGAAAACTATATGATGAGTGGGAACCTACTATTAAAATTAAGATTAAGGATCATGAGTTCTATGCTTTATGTGATTTGGGTGCTAGTGTTTCTACTATTCCCAAAACTTTGTGCGATTTGCTAGATTTCCGTGATTTTGATGATTGCTCTCTAAACTTGCACCTTGCGGATTCCACTATTAAGAAACTTATGGGAAGAATTAATTATGTTCTTATTGTTGCAAATAGGAATTATGTGCCCATAGATTTTATTGTTCTTGATATAGATTGTAATCCTTCATGTCCTATTATTCTTGGTAGACCTTTCCTTAGAACGATTGGTGCAATTATTGATATGAAGGAAGGGAATATTAGATTCCAATTTCCATTAAAGAAAGGCATGGAACACTTCCCTAGGAAGAAAATAAAGTTACCATATGAATCTATCATGAGAGCCACTTAAGGATTGCCTACCAAAGATGGAAATACCTAGATCTATCCTTGCTTTTATGCCTAGCTAGGGGCGTTAAACGATAGCGCTTGTTGGGAGGCAACCCAATTTTGTTTTTAGTTTTTTTGCTTTTTTCTTATGTTTAGGAATAAATATTTGTTCTAGCCTCTGGTTAGATGTGTTTTTATGTTTTAATTAGTGTTTGTGCCAAGTTAAACCTATAGGATCGTCTTGGATGATAGTTATTTGATCTTGCAGAAATTTCCAGAAACTTTCTGTTCACGAAAATAATTGTTAAAAATCACCAGAACGTGATAAAATAGTTATTCCAATTGCTTCTGATCAATAAACAAATTGTCTAGGTCTTCCTATTTTGGCTGATTTTTTGGAGTTCCAGAAGTTTGCGTTAGTTACAGATTGCTACAGACTGTTCTGTTTTTGACAGATTCTGTTTTTCGTGTGTTGTGTGCTTATTTTGATGAATCTATGGCTAGTAAAATAGTTTATAAACCATAGAGAAGTTGGAATACAGTAGGTTTAACACCAATATAAATAAAGAATGAGCTCATTACAGTACCTGGAAGTGGTCTTTTGTTTTCTTTCGCTAACGGAGCTCACGAGATTTTCTGTTAAGTTTTGTGTTGTGAAGTTTTCAAGTTTTGGGTGAAAGATTTGATGGATTATGGAACAAGGAGTGGCAAGAGCCTAAGCTTGGGGATGCCCATGGCACCCCCAAGATAATATAAGGACACCATAAAGCCAAATCTTGGGGATGCCCCGGAAGGCATCCCCTCTTTCGTCTACTTCCATCGGTAACTTTACTTGGAGCTATATTTTTATTCACCACATGATATGTGTTTTGCTTGGAGCGTCTTGTATGATTTGAGTCTTTGCTTTTTAGTTTACCACAATCATACTTTCTGTACACACCTTTTGAGAGATCCATACATGATTTGGAATTTGTTAGAATACTCTATGTGCTGCGCTTATATCTTTTGAGTTATATAGTTTTGCTCTAGTACTTCACTTATATCTTTTAGAGCACGGTGGTGGATTTGTTTTATAGAAACTATTGATCTCTCATGCTTCACTTAGATTATTTTGGTTGTCTTAAATAGCATGGTATTTTCTTAAATAATCCTAATATGCTTGGTATTCAAGAATAGTAAGAAAATTCTTATGAGTGTGTTGAATACTACGAAAAGTTTGATGCTTGATAATTGTTTTGAGATATAAAGATGGTGATATTAGAGTCATGCTAGTTGAGTAGTTGTGAATTTGAGAGATACTTGTGTTAAAGTTTGTGATTCGAGTAGCATGCACATATGGTGAACCGTTATGTGATGAAGTCGGAGCATGATTTATTTATTGATTGTCTTCCTTATGAGTGGCGGTCGGGGACGAGCGATGGTCTTTTCCTACCAACCCATCCCCCTAGGAGCATGCGCGTAATACTTTGCTTTGATAACTTGTAGATTTTTGCAATAAGTATATGAGTTCTTTATGACTAATGTTGAGTCCATGGATTATACGCACTCTTCTTCCTTCCACCATTGCTAGCCTCTCTAATACAGCGCACTTTTCGCCGGTATCATACACCCACCATAAACCTTCCTCAAAACAGCCACCATACCTACCTATCATGGCATTTCCATAGCCATTCCGAGATATATTGCCATGCAACTTTCCACCGTTCCGTTTATTATGACACGCTCCATCATTGTCATATTGCTTTGCATGATCATGTAGTTGACATCGTTCATAATTATTTCATACATGTCACTCTTGATTCATTGCATATCCCGGTACACCGCCGGAGGCATTCATATAGAGTCATATTTTGTTCTAAGTATCGAGTTGTAATTGTTGAGTTGTATGAAAATAAAAGTGTGATGATCTTCATTTTTAGAGCATTGTCCCAAGTGAGGAAAGGATGATGGAGACTATGATTCCCCCACAAGTCGGGATGAGACTCCGGACGAAAAAAAAGAGGCCATAAAAAAAGAAAAGGCCCAAATAAAAAAATGAGAGAAAAAGAGAGAAGGGACAATGTTACTATCCTTTTACCACACTTGTGCTTCAAAGTAGCACCATGATCTTCATGATAGAGAGTCTCTCATTTTGTCACTTTCATATACTAGTGGGAAGTTTTCATTATAGAACTTGGCTTGTATATTCCAATGATGGGCTTCCTCAAATGCCCTAGGTCTTCGTGAGCAAGCGAGTTGGATGCACACCCACTTAGTTTCTTTTTGAGCTTTCATATACTTATAGCTCTAGTGCATCCGTTGCATGGCAATCCCTACTCACTCACATTGATATCTATTGATGGGCATCTCCATAGCCCGTTGATACGCCTAGTTGATGTGAGACTATCTTCTCCCTTTTTGTCTTCTCCACAACCACCATTCTATTCCACATATAGTGCTATGTCCATGGCTCACGCTCAAGTATTGCGTGAAGATTGAAAAAGTTTGAGAACGTCAAAAGTATGAAACAATTGCTTGGCTTGTCATCGGGGTTGTGCATGATTTAAATACTTTGTCTGGTGAAGATAGAGCATCGCCAGATTATATGATTTTGTAGGGATAACTTTCTTTGGCCATGTTATTTTGAGAAGACATGATTGCTTTGTTAGTATGCTTGAAGTATTATTATTTTTATGTCAATATTAAACTTTTTTCTTGAATCTTTCGGATCTGAATATTCATACCACAATTAAGAAGAATTACATTGAAATTATGCCAAGTAGCACTCCGCATCAAAAATTCTGTTTTTATGATTTACCTACTCGAGGACGAGCAGGAATTAAGCTTGGGGATGCTTGATACGTCTCCAACGTATCTATAATTTTTGATTGCTCCATGCTATATTATCTACTGTTTTGGACATTATTGGGCTTTATTATTCACTTTTATATTATTTTTGGGACCAACCTATTAACCGGAGGCCTAGCCCAGAATTGTTGTTTTTTGCCTATTTCAGAGTTTCGCAGAAAAGGAATATCAAACGGAGTCCAAACGGAATGAAACCTTCGGGAACGTGATTTTTAGGAAGAATATGATCCAGGAGACTTGGACCCCACGTCAAGAAACAAAGGAGGAGTCTACGAGGTAGGGGCGCACCTACCCCCCAGGGCGCGCCCTCCACCCTCGTGGGCCCCCTGTTGCTCCACCGACGTACTCCTTCCTCCTATATATACCTACGTACCCCCAACCGATCAGATACGGAGCCAAAAACCTAATTCCACCGCCACAACCTTCTGTACCCATGAGATCCCATCTTGGGGCCTGTTCCGGAGCTCCGCCGGAGAGGCCATCCATCACAGAGGGCTTCTACATCAACACCATAGCCTCTCTGATGAAGTGTGAGTAGTTTACTTCAGACCTTCGGGTCCATAGTTAGTAGCTAGATGGCTTCTTCTCTCTTTTTGGATCTCAATACAATGTTCTCCCCCTCTCTCGTGGAGATCTATTCGATGTAATCTTCTTTTGCGGTGTGTTTGTTGAGACCGATGAATTGTGGGTTTATGATCAAGTTTATCTATGAACAATATTTGTATCTTCTCTGAATTCTTTTATGTATGATTGGTTATCTTTGCAAGTCTCTTCGAATTATCAGTTTGGTTTGGCCTACTAGATTGATCTTTCATGCAATGGGAGAAGTGCTTAGCTTTGGTTTCAATCTTGCGGTGTCCTTTCCCAATGACAGTAGGGGCAGCAAGGCACGTATTGTATTGTTGCCATCGAGGGTAACAAGATGGGGTTTTTATCATATTGCATGAATTTATCCCTCTACATCATGTCATCTTGCTTAAGGCGTTACTCTGTTTTCATAAACTTAATACTCTAGATGCATGCTGGATAGCGGTCGATGAGTGGAGTAATAGTAGTGGATGCAGGCAGGAGTCGGTCTACTTGTCTCGGACGTGATGCCTATATACATGATCATACCTAGATATTCTCATAACTATGCTCAATTCTGTCAATTGCTCAACAGTAATTTGTTCACCCACCGTAAAATACTTATGCTCTCGAGAGAAGCCACTAGTGAAACCTATGGCCCCGAGGTCTATCTTTATCATATTAATCTTCCAACACTTAGTTATTTCCTTTGCTTTTTTACTTTGCTTTTATTTTACTTTGCATCTTTATCACAAAAATACCAAAAATATTATCCTATCATATCTATCAGATCTCACTCTCGTAAGTGACCATGAAGGGATTGACAACCCCTTATCGCGTTGGTTGCGAGGATTTATTTGTTTGTGTAGGCGCGAGGGACTCGCGTGTAGCCTCCTACTGGATTGATACCTTGGTTCTCAAAAACTGAGGGAAATACTTACGCTGCTTTGCTGCATCACCCTTTCCTCTTCAAGGGAAAACCAACGCAGTGCTCAAGAGGTAGCAAGAAGGATTTCTGGCGCCGTTGCCGGGGAGGTCTACGCAAAAGTCAACATACCAAATACCCATCACAATCCCTTATCTCCCGCATTACATTATTTGCCATTTGCCTCTCGTTTTCCTCCCCCCACTTCACCCTTGCCGTTTTATTCGCCCTCTCTTTTTCGTTGGCCTCTTTTTCGCTTGCTTTTTGTTTGCTCGTGTGTTGGATTGCCTGTTTGTCACGATGGCTCAAGATAATACCAAATTATGTGACTTTACCAATACCAACAATAATGATTTCCTTAGCACTCCGATTGCTCTCCTACCGATACTGAATCTTGTGAAATCAATGCTGCTCTGTTGAATCTTGTCATGAAAGATCAATTCACCGGCCTTCCTAGTGAAGATGTCGCTACTCATCTAAATAGCTTCGTTGATTTGTGTGATATGCAGAAGAAGAAATATGTTGACAATGATATTGTTAAACTAAAGCTATTTCCTTTTTCGCTTAGAGATCATGCTAAAGCCTTGTTTTCGTCTTTGCCTAAAAATAGTATTGATTCTTGGAACAAGTGCAAAGATGCTTTTATCTCTAATTATTTTCCTCCCGCTGTGATCATCTCTCTTAGAAACGATATTATGAATTTTTAGCAACTTGATCATGAACATGTTGCACAAGCTTGGGAGAGGATGAAATTAATGATACGTAATTGCCCTACTCATGGTTTGAATTTATGGATGATTATACAAAAATTTTATGCCGGATTGAATTTTGCTTCTAGAAAAATCTTTTAGATTCAGCCGCGATAGGCACTTTTATGGAAATCACTTTAGGATAAGCTACTAAACTCCTAGATAATATTATGGTTAATTATTCTCAATGGCACGCTGAAAGATCTACTAATGAAAAAGTGCATGCGATAGAAGAAATTAATGTTTTGAGTGGAAAGATGGACGAACTTATGAAATTATTTGCTACTAAGAGTGTTTCTTCTTATCCTAATGATATGCCTTTGTCTACTTCGATTGAGAATAATAATGAATCTATGGATGTGAATTTTGTTGGTAGGAATAATTTTGGTAACAACGCGTATAGAGGAAACTTTAATCCTAGGCCTTATCCTAGCAATTCCTCTAATAATTATGGTAATTCCTACAACAACTCTTATGGAAATTTTAATAAGATGCCCTCTGAATTTGAGACTAGTGTTAAAGATTTTATGAATTCGCAAAAGAATTTCAATGCTTTGCTTGAAGAGAAATTGCTTAAAGTTGATGAATTGGTTAGGAATGTTGATAGAATTTCTCTTGATGTTGATTCTTTAAAGCTTAGATCTATTCCTCCTAAGCATGATATCAATGAGTCTCTCAAAGCCATGAGAATTTCCATTGATGAGTGCAAAGAAAGAACCGCTAGAATGCGTGCTAAGAAAGATTGCTTTATGAAAGCGTGTTCTTAAAATTTCTATGAAAATAAATATGAAGATCTAAAAGTTATTGATGTGTCTCCTATTAAATCTTTGTTTTGCAATATGAATCTTCATAATGATGGGACTGAATATAATCCACCTTTACCTAGAAGGCGTTCCAAAAATTCGGAGTTTTTAGAGCTTGATGCTAAAATTGATAAAAGTGGGATTGAAGAGATCAAAACCCTAGATGTTGCTAAACCCACTATTTTGGATTTCAAGGAATTTAATTATGAAAATTGCTCTTTTATAGATTGTATTTCCTTGTTGCAATCCGTGCTAAATTCTCCTCATGCTTATAGTCAAAATAAAGCGTTTACTAAACATATCGTTGATGCCATGATGCAATCTTATGAAGAGAAGCTTGAGTTGGAAGTTTCTATTCCTAGAAAACTTTATGATGAGTGGGAACCTACTATTAAAATTAAGATTAAGGATCATGAGTTCTATGCTTTATGTGATTTGGGTGCTAGTGTTTCTACTATTCCCAAAACTTTGTGCGATTTGCTAGATTTCCGTGATTTTGATGATTGCTCTCTAAACTTGCACCTTGTGGATTCCACTATTAAGAAACTTATGGGAAGAATTAATTATGTTCTTATTGTTGAAAATAGGAATTATGTGCCCATAGATTTTATTGTTCTTGATATAGATTGTAATCCTTCATGTCCAATTATTCTTGGTAGACCTTTCCTTAGAACGATTGGTGCAATTATTGATACGAAGGAAGGGAATATTAGATTCCAATTTCCATTAAAGAAAGGCATGGAACACTTCCCTAGGAAGAAAATAAAGTTACCATATGAATCTATCATGAGAGCCACTTAAGGATTGCCTACCAAAGATGGAAATACCTAGATCTATCCTTGCTTTTATGCCTAGCTAGGGGCGTTAAACGATAGCGCTTGTTGGGAGGCAACCCAATTTTGTTTTTAGTTTTTTGCTTTTTTCTTATGTTTAGGAATAAATATTTGTTCTAGCCTCTGGTTAGATGTGTTTTTATGTTTTAATTAGTGTTTGTGCCAAGTTAAACCTATAGGATCGTCTTGGATGATAGTTATTTGATCTTGCAGAAATTTCCAGAAACTTTCTGTTCACGAAAATAATTGTTAAAAATCACCAGAACGTGATAAAATAGTTATTCCAATTGCTTCTGATCAATAAACAAATTGTCTAGGTCTTCCTATTTTGGCTGATTTTTTGGAGTTCCAGAAGTTTGCGTTAGTTACAGATTGCTACAGACTGTTCTGTTTTTGACAGATTCTGTTTTTCGTGTGTTGTGTGCTTATTTTGATGAATCTATGGCTAGTAAAATAGTTTATAAACCATAGAGAAGTTGGAATACAGTAGGTTTAACACCAATATAAATAAAGAATGAGCTCATTACAGTACCTGGAAGTGGTCTTTTGTTTTCTTTCGCTAACGGAGCTCACGAGATTTTCTGTTAAGTTTTGTGTTGTGAAGTTTTCAAGTTTTGGGTGAAAGATTTGATGGATTATGGAACAAGGATTGGCAAGAGCCTAAGCTTGGGGATGCCCATGGCACCCCCAAGATAATATAAGGACACCATAAAGCCAAATCTTGGGGATGCCCCGGAAGGCATCCCCTCTTTCGTCTACTTCCATCGGTAACTTTACTTGGAGCTATATTTTTATTCACCACATGATATGTGTTTTGCTTGGAGCGTCTTGTATGATTTGAGTCTTTGCTTTTTAGTTTACCACAATCATACTTTCTGTACACACCTTTTGAGAGATCCATACATGATTTGGAATTTGTTAGAATACTCTATGTGCTGCGCTTATATCTTTTGAGTTATATAGTTTTGCTCTAGTACTTCACTTATATCTTTTAGAGCACGGTGGTGGATTTGTTTTATAGAAACTATTGATCTCTCATGCTTCACTTAGATTATTTTGGTTGTCTTAAATAGCATGGTATTTTCTTAAATAATCCTAATATGCTTGGTATTCAAGAATAGTAAGAAAATTCTTATGAGTGTGTTGAATACTACGAAAAGTTTGATGCTTGATAATTGTTTTGAGATATAAAGATGGTGATATTAGAGTCATGCTAGTTGAGTAGTTGTGAATTTGAGAGATACTTGTGTTAAATTTTGTGATTCGAGTAGCATGCACATATGGTGAACCGTTATGTGATGAAGTCGGAGCATGATTTATTTATTGATTGTCTTCCTTATGAGTGGCGGTCGGGGACGAGCGATGGTCTTTTCCTACCAACCCATCCCCCTAGGAGCATGCGCGTAATACTTTGCTTTGATAACTTGTAGATTTTTGCAATAAGTATATGAGTTCTTTATGACTAATGTTGAGTCCATGGATTATACGCACTCTTCTTCCTTCCACCATTGCTAGCCTCTCTAATACAGCGCACTTTTCGCCGGTATCATACACCCACCATAAACCTTCCTCAAAACAGCCACCATACCTACCTATCATGGCATTTCCATAGCCATTCCGAGATATATTGCCATGCAACTTTCCACCGTTCCGTTTATTATGACACGCTCCATCATTGTCATATTGCTTTGCATGATCATGTAGTTGACATCGTTCATAATTATTTCATACATGTCACTCTTGATTCATTGCATATCCCGGTACACCGCCGGAGGCATTCATATAGAGTCATATTTTGTTCTAAGTATCGAGTTGTAATTGTTGAGTTGTATGAAAATAAAAGTGTGATGATCTTCATTTTTAGAGCATTGTCCCAAGTGAGGAAAGGATGATGGAGACTATGATTCCCCCACAAGTCGGGATGAGACTCCGGACGAAAAAAAAGAGGCCATAAAAAAAGAAAAGGCCCAAATAAAAAAATGAGAGAAAAAGAGAGAAGGGACAATGTTACTATCCTTTTACCACACTTGTGCTTCAAAGTAGCACCATGATCTTCATGATAGAGAGTCTCTCATTTTGTCACTTTCATACACTAGTGGGAAGTTTTCATTATAGAACTTGGCTTGTATATTCCAATGATGGGCTTCCTCAAATGCCCTAGGTCTTCGTGAGCAAGCGAGTTGGATGCACACCCACTTAGTTTCTTTTTGAGCTTTCATATACTTATAGCTCTAGTGCATCCGTTGCATGGCAATCCCTACTCACTCACATTGATATCTATTGATGGGCATCTCCATAGCCCGTTGATACGCCTAGTTGATGTGAGACTATCTTCTCCCTTTTTGTCTTCTCCACAACCACCATTCTATTCCACATATAGTGCTATGTCCATGGCTCACGCTCATGTATTGCGTGAAGATTGAAAAAGTTTGAGAACGTCAAAAGTATGAAACAATTGCTTGGCTTGTCATCGGGGTTGTGCATGATTTAAATACTTTGTCTGGTGAAGATAGAGCATCGCCAGACTATATGATTTTGTAGGGATAACTTTCTTTGGCCATGTTATTTTGAGAAGACATGATTGCTTTGTTAGTATGCTTGAAGTATTATTATTTTTATGTCAATATTAAACTTTTGTCTTGAATCTTTCGGATCTGAATATTCATACCACAATTAAGAAGAATTACATTGAAATTATGCCAAGTAGCACTCCGCATCAAAAATTCTGTTTTTATGATTTACCTACTCGAGGACGAGCAGGAATTAAGCTTGGGGATGCTTGATACGTCTCCAACGTATCTATAATTTTTGATTGCTCCATGCTATATTATCTACTGTTTTGGAAATTATTGGGCCTTATTATTCACTTTTATATTATTTTGGGACCAACCTATTAACCGGAGGCCCAGCCCAGAATTGTTGTTTTTTGCCTATTTCAGAGTTTCGCAGAAAAGGAATATCAAACGGAGTCCAAACGGAATGAAACCTTCGGGAACGTGATTTTTAGGAAGAATATGATCCAGGAGACTTGGACCCTACGTCAAGAAACGAAGGAGGAGGCCACGAGGTAGGGGGCACGCCCTCCACCCTCGTGGGCCCCCTGTTGCTCCACCGACGTACTCCTTCCTCCTATATATACCTACGAACCCCCATACAATCAGATACGGAGCCAAAAACGTAATTCCACCGCCGCAACCTTCTGTACCCACGAGATCCCATCTTGGGGCCTGTTCCGGAGCTCCGCCAGGGGGGGGGGCATCCATCACGGAGGGCTTCTACATCAACACCATAGCCTCTCCGATGAAGTGTGAGTAGTTTACTTCAGACCTTCGGGTCCATAGTTAGTATCTAGATGGCTTCTTCTCTCTTTTTGGATCTCAATACAATGTTCTCCCCCTCTCTCATGGAGATCTATTCGATGTAGTCTTCTTTTGCGGAGTTTTTGTTGAGACCGATGAATTGTGGGTTTATGATCAAGTTTATCTATGAAAAATATTTGAATCTTCTCTGAATTCTTTTATGTATGATTGGCTATCATTGCAAGTCTCTTCGAATTATCAATTTGGTTTGGCCTACTAGATTGATCTTTCTTGCAATGGGAGAAGTGCTTAGCTTTGGGTTCAATCTTGCGGTGTCCTTTCCCAGTGACAGTAGGGGCAGCAAGGCACGTATTGTATTGTTGCCATCGAGGATAACAAGATGGTTTTTTTTATCATATTGCATGAATTTATCCCTCTGCATCATCTCATCTTGCTTAAGGCGTTACTCTGTTTTCATAAACTTAATACTCTAGATGCATGCTGGATAGCGGTCGATGAGTGGAGTAATAGTAGTAGATGCAGGCAGGAGTCGGTCTACTTCTCGGACGTGATGCCTATATACATGATCATACCTAGATATTCTCATAACTATGCTCAATTCTGTCAATTGCTCAACAGTAATTTGTTCACCCACCATAAAATACTTATGCTCTCGAGAGAAGCCACTAGTGAAACCTATGGCCCCCGGGTCTATCTTTATCATATTATTCTTCCAACGCTTAGTTATTTCCTTTGCTTTTTACTTTGCTTTTATTTTACTTTGCATCTTTATCACAAAAACACCAAAAATATTATCCTATCATATCTATCAGATGTCACTCTCGTAAGTCACCGTGAAGGGATTGACAACCCCTTATCGCGTTGGTTGCGAGGATTTATTTGTTTTGTGTAGGTGCGAGGAACTCGCGCGTAGCCTCCTATTGGATTGATACCTTGGTTCTCAAAAATTGAGGGAAATACTTACGCTACTTTACTGCATCACCCTTTTCTCTTCAAGAGAAAACCAACGCAGTGCTCAAGAGGTAGCAGACCCCCACCACCCCGTCCCGCCGCCGCTCGCAGCAGCAGCAGCCGCTACCGCCGCCGCTTGTCGCGCCGCCGCCGCCGCCTTAAAGACTAGGCATGGATTTTATCACGGGATTACCCAGGACTCGTTCAGGCTATGACTCGATATGGGATGTAGTCAATCGTTTGACGAAAGTAGCTCATTTTATCCCAGTGAAGACCACTTACACCAGTGCTAAGTTGGCAAGGATATACATGACCAGGATCGTATGTCTGCATGGAGTTCCGAGGACCATTGTATCAGATAGAGGAACCCAGTTTACCTCAAAGTTTTGGAATCAGTTGCATGAAACTTTGGGAACCAGGCTAGAATTCATTACAGCTTTTCACCCGCAGACGGATGGACAGACTTAAAGAGTCAATCAGATTCTGGAGGACATGTTGAGAGCTTGTGCGCTAGACTATGGATCTAGTTGGGAGGAAAATTTGCCATATGCAGAGTTCTCTTATAACAACAGTTATCAAGCCAGTTTGAAGATGGCCCTTTTCGAAGCCCTGTACGGAAGGAGGTGCAGAACACCGTTGTTGTGGGAAGAAGTTGGAGACCGATAGTTGTTTGGACCAATTTGATTAAAGAGTCTGAAGAGAAGGTTTAGCTGATTCACGATAGACTCAAGGTAGCCCAGTCTAGGCAGAAGAGTTATGCGGATTCTAAACGCAAGGAGACAGTTTATGAAGTTGGAGACAGAGTGTATCTTCGTGTATCCCCACTTTGAGGAGTGAAGCGCTTTGGAGTTAAGGGAAAGTTAGAGCCACGATTTGTGGGACCATACAGAGTTTTGGAACGTATGGGAGAAGTTGCTTACAAGTTGGAATTGCACGAAGGATTGTCCGGAGTTCACGATGTGTTCCACGTTTCTCAGTTGAAGAAGTGCCACGCGGAGATGGCTGATATTCCTCTAAGAGATACAGTGCCGCTAGAAGCGATACAGTTGGATAGCGATTTGACATATGAGGAGAAACTAGTCAAGATACTCGAGTTTGCCAGCCGAGTTACGCGCAACAAGGTTATCAAGTTTTGCAAGGTTCAGTCGAGTCACCATGCCGAAAATGAAGCCAATTGGGAACGAGAGGAAGACCTGCGGAAGGATCACTCTCACCTATTTTCTAGCACCCCCGAATCTCGAGGGCGAGATTCATCTTAAGGGGGGTAGGTTTGTAACATCCCAAATTTTCAATTTGGAATGTTATACATTAGATCATCATTGCATATCATATTTTATTGCATTTTGGCTTGATCCTAGAAATTCTATACAACTCAAGGACCCACGGAGAGAGTTGGGGATTTCGTTATTTTCATATTTGAGTTTTCCCAAATTTTGAAAAGAGGATCATTTGGTTTTGATTATTTATCCTTCCTAATATTTCTAAAATAAAAATATATGAGAGGAGATAAAATGACTTCTCCAAAATAGATGAAATATTAGAGGAAAAATATTAAAATCAAATTATTATTTTATTTGGATTTTATTGCAATTTTATTTGAATTAGAAAAATTGCACGTTTTCAAAATTGCATTTTAGGGCCAAGAAAATGTTCATCTTGTTCTAAATATTTTATTTAGACGGGGAAAATTTGTTTTGGCATTTTTAGATGTTTATTTTATTTTCAAGGATTTATTTAAGTTTTGGCAAAATTATTTAAAAAACAAACTGTTCGCGCGGGCCAAGCCCGCGCCGCCGCCGTCTCCCGCACCGGCTCGGGACCGGAGTCCCGAGCGAAGCCGCCGCCGCCGCCCGAGTCCGGGAGGAGCACGCCTCCCGAGACGGCCCCTCCCCCAAGCCAGCCGCCCCCTCCTCTTAAATACCGCCGCCCCCGCCGCCACCGACCCCCACCACCCCGTCCCGCCGCCGCCTGCAGCAGCAGCAGCCGCCGCCGCCGTCGCTTGTCACGCCGCCGCCGCCGCCTGCCGCCGCCGCCCGAGCAGCCCGCCGCCCCACCGGATCTCGCCGGAGCCCCGCCGAGGTAGACGCCCCGCCGCCGCCGGTTTTTTTGAGAGAAAACCGATCCGGTTTTTTTTTAAACCCTAGTTTTTTTATTAGATCGGTTTTAGTTTTTTCTTCGGTTTATTTATTTAGCGGACGTTTGTCCGTCCGTTTGTCTTAACGAGCGGAATTCACCGTTCGGCCGCAGACAGCGAATGCTCGTTCGTTAGCCTGTTCGTCAGTTTTTTCTTTTCCTCGGATTTTTCCGCGATTATTTTCGATCGATATTTCTGATCCGATTTTCGTTCAAGTATAACTTTTCGCTCGTTTATCGGAATCAGGCGATTCAAGCGCCTAGAGTTTCGTCTCGAAACCCTCTTTCTGTTTAACCAACTTAAACAAGTTTTTGCTACTGTAAAATTTGACTTAAGTCCAGATTAGTAAACGAAGCTTGTTTCTTTCGCCGTTTGAGTTTTGTTGCTTCGTTTGATTTGATTCTTTTTGCAAACTGGAGTTCTTAAGTTGAAATTTGTGGTTAGATCTCTTATTTGAGTTTTACCCGTGCCTTTGCTTGATTGCTTATTGTATGCTTGTTTGTTTGCGATAAAGTACCCGGAGTGCGAAGCGTGCTACTACGAGTCTCTAGGTTTCGCGGATCATCAGCAAGGCAAGTAACACTTTGATCATACTTCTTTACTACCCAGTTTTATTGCATTAGATCAATCCTCAAACAATTGCATGGTTAGGATCTTATTTAAATTGTGGGTTTTGGGAAGTAGATGAGGTAGTACCTATTCACCTGTTATTATCAAACCCTGGGAGTTACTTCTACGTTATGCTTATACTGCTATGCTATGCTCGTAGACGTGGATTGTGTTTGAGTGTATTCCATGACAGATGTGAGATTGTTAATTAATGGTTCAACTTAAGGTGGCAACTTTAATACACATCTGGCTGGACTGAGGCACTTGGGGAATTCCAGTGATTGCCTGTATTTTTGGAAATCCCGGGGTACCGTGTGACTCTCCTATGGACCGCCACCCAGGCTCAAAGGGATCATAAGATTATTCATGCTAGAAACTTCCGTGTGCAGCAACAAGCTATTATGGGCTCTAGCATAGTTGATTAAGTTGTGTGAACTCTTACAATGGTAGACTAGCAGATGTAGGGGATGTAGGTGTACCGGACTACCCATCGTAAGGTGCTAACGCTTCTGAAAGACTGTGTCTCGGTCATCCGTTTCTCAAACACCATGTAGTGCGAGAAATCCAATGGAGGAGATCGAGTCTTGTGGGGAAAAGTGCACAAACCTCTGCAGAGTGTACAAACTAATCATGGTTAGCCGTGTCCCCGGTTATGGACATCTTGAGTATCTGGTTCTTAGATTATCATGTTGATCTCATCACTACTTAATTAATTTGATTGGTTGTTAATGATTACTTTTAATTGGGACTGAGAGGGGGTTTACCTTCTCAATGTTTTCAACAAACATTGTAGTTAAATAAAATATATTCCTTTGTAGTAGGGAAAAATTGGCTTTTCGCAAAACATATTAACCCTACAGCCTCCACCAGCCATATATGCATGTAGTGATAGCATTATTCTGTTCATTACTCTCTTGTGTTACATTGCCAGCATATTCCAAGTGCTGACCCGTTTTCGGGCTGCAACGTATCATGTTGCAGACTTTTCAGACGACGAGTAAGGAGCCTTAGGTCGTGGTCTTTCACTCAGTGATGCCGTTGGAGTTGATGGACTCACTTTATCTTCCAAGTCTTCCACTGTTATCGTATTAGATGGCCTTAAGCCATATTTATTGTAATAAGTTCTCCTTTGAGACATTCGATGTAATAAGTGTGTGATTGCTACTCTGTTATAAATCCTTGAAGTACTGTGTGTGTCAGCATTACTGATCCAGGGATGCCACTTATGCACAGAGATCAGACTGTTTTAGGTCTGGTCGCTACATACACTCAATATAAATGGTTTATTGAATCTCGATCGTAGTGATACACATACTCGTAATATTGATGCCAAAAGATGCAAAGTTGATAATGATAGTGCAACATATTTGTGGCACTGCCGTTTAGGTCATATTGGTGTAAAGCACATGAAGAAACTCCATGCAGATGGGCTTTTGGAATCACTTGATTATGAATCGTTTCATACTTGCGAATCATGCCTCATGGGCAAGATGACTAAAACTCCGTTCTCCGGAACAATGGAGCGAGCCACTGACTTATTGGAAATAATACATACCGATGTATGCGGTCCGATGAGTGTTGAAGCTCGCGGCGGGTATCGTTATTTTCTGACCTTCACAGATGATTTGAGCAGATATGCGTATATCTATTGGTTGAAACACAAATCTGAAACATTTGAAAAGTTCAAAGAATTTCAGAGTGAAGTGGAGAATCATCGTAACAAGAAAATAAAGTTTCTATGATCTGATCACAGAGGCGAATATTTGAGTTACGATTTTGGCCTTCATTTAAAACAATGTGAAATAGTTTCACAACTCACGCCACCTGGAACACCACAGCGTAATGGTGTGTCCGAACGTCATAACCGTACTTTATTAGATATGGTGCGATCTATGATGTCTCTTACCGATTTACCACTATCGTTTTGGGGTTATGCATTAGAGACAGCTGCATTCATGTTAAATAGGGCACCATCTAAATCCGTTGAGACGACACCGTATGAACTGTGGTTTGGCAAGAAACCTAAGCTGTCGTTTCTTAAAGTTTTGGGTTGCGATGCTTATGTGAAAAAGCTTTAGCCTGATAAGCTCAAACCCAAATCGGAGAAGTGCGTCTTCATAGGATACCCAAAAGAAACTGTTGGGTACACCTTCTATGACATATCCGAAGGCAAGATCTTTGTTGCTAAGAATGGATCCTTTCTAGAGAAGGAGTTTCTCTCGAAAGAAGTGAGTGGGAGGAAAGTAGAACTTGATGAGGTAATTGTACCTTCTCTCGAATTGGAAAGTAAGTTATCACAGAAATCAGTTCCAGTGATTCCTACACCAATTAGTGTGGAAGCTAATGATGATGATCGTAAAACTTCAGATCAAGTTACTACCGAACCTCGTAGGTCAACCAGAGTACGTTCCGCACCAGAGTGGTACGGTAATCCTGTTCTGAAAGTCATGTTACTAGACCATGACGAACCTACGAACTATGAGGAGGCGAAGATGAGCCCAGATTCCGATAAATGGCTTGAGGCCATGAAATCTGAGATAGGATCCATCTATGAGAACAAAGTATGGACTTTGATTGACTTGCCCGATGATCGGCGAGCCATGGAGAATAAATGGATCTTCAAGAGGAAGACGGACGCTGATAGTAGTGTTATGATACATCTCCAACGTATCTATAATTTTTGCTTGTTCCATGCTATTATATTATCCATCTAGGATGTTTTATATGAATTTATATGCTATTTTATATGATTTTTGGGACTAACCTATTAACCTAGAGCCCGGTGCCAGTTTCTGTTTTTTCCTTGTTTTTGAGGTTTACAGAAGGAATACCAAACGGAGTCCAATTGACGTGCCAATTTTTGATGATCTTTTATGGACCAAAAGAAGCCCTCGGAGTAAAAGAGTTGGGCCAGAAGAGTCCCGAGCCATCCACGAGGGTGGAGGGCGCGCCCTACCCCCCTGGGCGCGTCCCCTTATCTCGTGGATGACTCGGAGACCCCCCTGACGTGAGACCTACGCCAAAAATTCCTGTAAATACAAAAACCCCCAGAAAATAACCTAGATCGGGAGTTCCGCCGCCGCAAGCCTCTGTAGCCACCAAAAACCAATCGGGACCCTGTTCCGGCACCCTGCCGGAGGGGGAATCCTGCACCGGTGGCCATCTTCGTCATCCCGGCGCTCTCCATGACGAGGAGGGAGTAGTTCACCCTCGGGGCTGAGGGTATGTACTAGTAGCTATGTGTTTGATCTCTCTCTCTCTCTCTCGTGTTTTTCATTTGGCATGATCTTGATGTATCGCGGGCTTTGCTATTATAGTTGGATCTTATGATGTTTCTCCCCCTCCACTCTCTTGTAATGGATTGAGTTTTCCCTTTGAAGTTATCTTATTGGATTGAGTCTTTAAGGATTTGAGAATACTTTATGTATGTCTTGCATGTGCTTATCTGTGGTGACAATGGGATATTCACGTGATCTACTTGATGTATGTTTTGGTGATCAACTTGCGGGTTCACTGACCTTGTGAACTTATGCATAGGGGTTGGCACACGTTTTCGTCTTGACTCTCCGATAGAAACTTTGGGGCACTCTTTGAAGTACTTTGTGTTGGTTTGAATAGATGAATCTGAGATTGTGTGATGCATATCGTATAATCATACCCACGGATACTTGAGGTGACATTAGAATATCTAGGTGACATTAGGGTTTTGGTTGATTTGTGTCTTAAGGTGTTATTCTAGTACGAACTCTAGGATAGATCGAACAGAAAGAATAACTTCGTGTTATTTTACTACGGACTCTTGAATAGATCGATCAGAAAGGATAACTTTGAGGTGGTTTCATACCCTGCAATAATCTCTTCATTTGTTCTCCGCTATTAGTGACTTTGGAGTGACTCTTTGTTGCATGTTGATGGATAGTTATATGATCCAATTATGTTATTATTGTTGAGAGAACTTGCACTAGTGAAAGTATGAACCTTAGGCCTTGTTTCCTAGCATTGCAATACCGTTTACGCTCACTTTTATCGCTTGCTACCTTGCTGTTTTTATATTTTTAGATTACAAATACCCATATCTATCATCCATATTGCACTTGTATCACCATCTCTTCGGCGAACTAGTGCACCTATACAATTTACCATTGTATTGGGTGTGTTGGGGACACAAGAGACTCTTTGTTATTTGGTTGCAGGGTTGTTTGAGAGAGACCATCTTCATCCTACGCCTCCCACGGATTGATAAACCTTAGGTCATCCACTTGAGGGAAATTTGCTACTGTCCTACAAACCTCTGCACTTGGAGGCCCAAAACTGTCTACAAGAAGAAGGTTGTGTAGTAGACATCGAGCTCTTTTCTGGCGCCGTTGCCGGGGAGGTGAGTGCTTGAAGGTATATCTTTAGATCTTGCAATCGAATCTTTCTGTTTCTTGTTTTATCACTAGTTTAGTCCATAAAAGAAAACTAAAAAATGGAATTAAGGTTGCCTCATATGCTTCATCTTTTTAATGTCTTTCGTGAAAATGATGGGATGGAAAATTGTGCTCAAGTACTAGAAGAAGAATTACATACAATGCTTGGCATAAAATATGTGAATGATGAGCATGATTGCAATGTTTTTAGTATGAATTCTTTGAATACCCATGATGCTAATGATATGCGAAGCCACAAGCTTGGGGATGCTATGTTTGATGAAGATGATATGTTTAGTCCCCCAAGTTTTGATGAGCAAATTTATTATGATGAAAGCATGCCTCCTATTTATGATGATTATTGTGATGAGACGTATGCTATAAAGAATAAAGATAACCATGAAACTTGTCATCATGATTTTAATTTTCAATTGGATTATGCTTCACATGATAGTTATTTTGTTGAGTTTGCTGCCACTACTATTGATGAGAATAAATTTTCTTATGTGGAGAGTAGTGAATTTTCTATGTATGTATCATGAGAAGAATGCTTTATGTGATGGTTATATTGTTGAATTCATTCATGATTCTACTAAAAGTTATTATGAGGTAGGAACATATGCTTGTAGGACTTGCAATAATATCAAGTTTCCTCTCTATGTGCTTAAAGTTTTGAAGTTATGCTTGTTTTGCCTTCCTATGCTAGTTGATTGTTGTTCCCATAAGTTGTTTGCTCAAAAATCCCTATGCATAGGAAGTGGGTTAGACTTAAATGTGCTAGTCATATTCTTCATGATGCTCTCTTTATGTTTCAATTCTTATCTTTTATGTGAGCATCATTGAAATCATCAATGCCTAGCTAGGGGCGTTAAACGTTAGCGCTTGTTGGGAGGCAACCCAATTTTATTTTTGTCCTTTGCTTTTGCTCCTGTTTAATAATAAATAATTCATCTAGACTCTGTTTAGATGTGGTTTTATGTTTTAATTAGTGTTTGTGCCAAGTAGAACCTTTGGGAAGACTTGGGTGAAGTCTATGCGATTTTGCTGTAAAAACAGAAACTTTTGCGCTCACGAGATTAGCTGCCATTTTTTACTGGAGAGTGATTTTAGGTTCATTCTTTTTGAATATGATTAATAGACAAATTCCTCAAGTCCACCAATTTATTTCAGAATTGTTGGAGTTACAGAAGTATTCTAATGATACAGATTACTACAGACTGTTCTGTTTTTGACATATTCTGTTTTCTATGTGTTGTTTGCTTATTTTGATGAATCTATGAGTAGTATCGGAGGGTATGAACCATTGAGAAGTTGGAATACAGTAGATATTACACCAATATGAATATATAATTAGTGCACAACAGTACCTAAGTGGTGATTTATTTTATTATACTAACGGAGCTTACGAGTTTTCTGTTAAGTTTTGTGTTGTGAAGTTTTCAGGTTTTGGGTAAAGATTCGATGGACTATGGAATAAGGAGTGGCAAGAGCCTGAGCTTGGGGCTGCCCAAGGCACCCCAAGGTAATATTCAAGTACTACCAAGATCCTAAGCTTGGGTATGCCCCGGAATGGCATCCCCTCTTTCGTCTTCGTTCATCGGTAACTTTACTTGGAGCTATATTTTTATTCACCACATGATATGTGTTTTGCTTGGAGCGTCATTTATTTTATTTTGTTTTGCCTGATTTTTGAATAATATCCTAAGATCATAAATTCTTAAATGTTAGAGAGTCTTCACATAGTTACATAATTATTCAACTACTCATTGATCTTCACTTATATCTTTCGGAGTAGTTTGTCGTTTGCTCTAGTGCTTCACTTATATCTTTTTAGAGCACGACGGTGGTTTTATTTTGAAGAAATAGATGAACTCTCATGCTTCACTTATATTATTTTGAGAGTCTTAAATAGCATGGTAATTTGCTTGGGTTATAAACTAGTCCTAATATGATGGGTATCCAAGAGGGATATAATAAAACTTTCATATAAAGTGCATTGAATACTATGAGAAGTTTGATTCCTTATGATTGTTTTGAGATATGAAGATGGTGATATTAGAGTCATGCTAGTTGAGTAGTTGTGAATTTGAGAGACACTTGTGCTAAAGTTTGTGATTCCTGTAGCATGCACGTATGGTGAACCGTAATGTGATGAAGTCGGAGCATGTTTTATATTTTGATTGTCTTCCTTATGAGTGGCGGTCGGGACGAGCGATGGTCTTTTCCTACCAATCTATCCCCCTAGGAGCATGCACGTAGAACTTCGTTCGATAACTAATAGATTTTTGCAATAAGTATATGAGTTCTTTATGACTAATGTTGAGTCCATGGATTATACGCACTCTCACCCTTCCACCATTGCTAGCCTATCTAGTATCGCGCAACTTTCACCGGTACCATACACCCACCATTACCTTCCTCAAAACAGCCACCATACCTACCTATTATGGCATTTCCATAGCCATTCCGAGATATATTGCCATGCAACTTTCCACCGTTCCGTTTATTATGACACGCTCCATCATTGTCATATTACTTTGCACGATCATGTAGTTGACATCGTATTTGTGGCAAAGCTACCTTCATAATTCTTTCACACATGTCACTCTTGATTGATTGCACATCCTGGTACACCGCCGGAGGCATTCCTATAGAGTTATATTTTGTTCTAAGTATCGACTTGTAATTCTTGAGTTGTAAGTAAATAAAAGTGTGATGGTTATCATTATTAGAGAATTGTCCCATGTGAGGAAAGGATGATGGAGACTATGATTCCCCCACAAGTCGGGATGAGACTCCGGACGAAAAATAAAAATAAAAAAAAGAGGCAAAAAAAGAAGAGAAGGCCCAAAAAACAAAAAAATGAGAGAAAAAGAGAGAAGGGGCAATGCTACTATCCTTTTACCACACTTGTGCTTCAAAGTAGCACCATGATCTTCATGATAGAGAGTCTCTTATTTTGACACTTTCATATACTAGTGGGAATTTTCATTATAGAACTTGGCTTGTGTATTCCAACGATGGGCTTCCTCAAAATACCCAAGGTCTTCGTGAGAAAGCAAGTTGGATGCACACTCACTTAGTTTCTTTTGTTGAGCTTTCATACATTTATAGCTTTAGTGCATCCGTTGCATGGCAATCCCTACTCCTCGCATTGACATCAATTGATGGGCATCTCCATAACCCGTTGATTAGCCGCGTTGATGTGAGACTTTCTCTTTTTTGTCTTCTCCACACAACCTCCATCATCATATTCTGTTCCACCTATAGTGCTATGTCCATGGCTCGCGCTCATATATTGCGTGAAATTGTTGAAAAAGTTTGAGAATACTAAAGTATGAAACAATTGCTTGGCTTGTCATCGGGTTGTGCATGATGGGAGCATTTTGTGTGACGAAAATGAAGCATGGACAAACTATATGATTTTGTAGGGATGAGCTTTCTTTGGCTATGTTATTTTGAGAGGACATAATTGCTTGGTTAGTATGCTTGAAGTATTATTGTTTTTCTGTCAATATTAAACTTTTGCCTTGGATCTTTCGGATCTGAACATTCATGCCACAATAAGGAAAATTACATTGAAAATTATGTTAGGTAGCATTCCACATCAAAAATTCTGTTTTTATCATTTACCTACTCGAGGACAAGAAGGAACTAAGCTTGGGGATGCTTGATACGTCTCCAACGTATCTATAATTTTTTATTATTCCATGCTATTATATTATCCATCTAGGATGTTTTATATGCATTTATATGCTATTTTATATGATTTTTGGGACTAACCTATTAACCTAGAGCCCAGTGCCAGTTTCTGTTTTTTCCTTGTTTTTGAGTTTTACAGAAAAGGAATACCAAACGGAGTCCAATTGACGTGCCAATTTTTGAAGATTTTTTATGGACCAAAAGAAGCCCCCGGAGTAAAAGAGTTGGGCCAAAAGAGTCCCGAGCCATCCACGAGGGTGGAGGGCGCGTCCCCCTATCACGTGGACGACTCAGAGACCCCCCCCCTGACGTGAGACCTACGCCAAAAATTCCTATAAATACAGAAACCTCCAGAAAATAACCTAGATCGGGAGTTCCGCCGCCGCAAGCCTCTGTAGCCACCAAAAACCAATCGGGACCCTGTTCCGGCACCTTGCCGGTGGGGGAATCCCTCACCAGTGGCCATATTCATCATCCCGATGATCTCCATGACGAGGAGGGAGTAGTTCACCCTCGGGGCTGAGGGTATGTACCAGTAGCTATGTGTTTGATCTCTCTCTCTCTCTCTCTCTCTCTCTCTCTCGTGTTCTTGATTTGGCACGATCTTGATGTATCGCGAGCTTTGCTATTATAGTTGGATCTTATGATGTTTCTCCCCCTCTACTCTCTTGTAATGGATTGAGTTTTCCCTTTGAAGTTGTCTTATCGGATTGAGTCTTTAAGGATTTGAGAATACTTTATGTATGTCTTGCATGTGCTTATCTGTGGTGACAATGGGATATTCACGTGATCTACTTGATGTATGTTTTGGTGATCAACTTGCGCGTTCACTGACCTTGAGAACTTATGCATAGGGGTTGGCACACTTTTTCGTCTTGACTCTCCGGTAGAAATTTTGGGGCACTCTTTGAAGTACTTTGTGTTGGTTTGAATAGATAAATCGGAGATTGTGTGATGCATATCGTATAATCATACCCACGGATACTTGAGGTGACATTGGAGTACCTAGGTGAAATTAGGGTTTTGGTTGATTTGTGTCTTAAGGTGTTATTCTAGTACGAACTCTAGGATAGATCGAACAGAAAGAATAACTTCGTGTTAGTTTACTACGGACTCTTGAATAGATCGATCAGAAAGGATAACTTTGAGGTGGTTTCTCGTACCCTGCAATAATCTCTTCGTTTGTTCTCCGCTATTAGTGACTTTGGAGTGACTCTTTGTTGCATGTTGAGGGATAGTTATATGATCCAATTATGTTATTATTGTTGAGAGAACTTGCACTAGTGAAAGTATGAACCTTAGGCCTTGTTTCCTAGCATTGCAATACCGTTTACGCTCACTTTTATCGCTTGCTACCTTGCTGTTTTTATATTTTCTGATTACGAATACCCATATCTATCATCCATATTGCACTTGTATCACAATCTCTTCACCGAACTAACGCACATATACAATTTTTCCATTGTATTGGGTGTGTTGGGGACACAAGAGACTCTTTGTTATTTGGTTACAGGGTTGTTTGAGAGAGACCATCTTCATCCTACGCCTCCCACGGATTGATAAACCTTAGGTCATCCACTTGAGGGAAATTTGCTACTATCCTACAAACCTCTGCACTTGGAGGCCCAACAACGTCTACAAGAAGAAGGTTGTGTAGTAGACATCATGTTACTATCTACAAAGCTCGAATTGTCGCAAAACGTTTTCGACAAGTTCAAGGTTTTCACTACGATGAGATTTTCTCACTTGTATCGATGCTTAAAGTCTGTCCGAATCATGTTAGCAATTGCCGCATTTTATGAAATCTGGCAAATGGATGTCAAAACTACATTCCTTAATGGATTTATTAAAGAAGAGTTGTATATGATGCAAACAAAATGTTTTCTCAATCCTAAAGGTGCTAACAAAGTGTGCAAGCTCCAGCGATCCATCTATGGACTAGTGCAAGCATCTCGGAGTTGGAATATACGCTTTGATGAGTTGATCAAAGCATATAGTTATATACAGACTTGCGGTGAAGCCTCTATTTAGAAGAAAGTGAGTGGGAGCACTACAGCCTTTCTGATAAGTATATGTGAATGAGATATTGTTGATCAGAAATGATGTTGAATTTTCTGGAAAGCATAAAGGAGTGTTTGAAAGGATTTTTTTAAAGAAAGACATCGGTGAAGCTACTTACATACTGGGCATCAAGATCTATAAAGATAAATCAAGACGCTTGATAAGACTTTCGATGAGTACAAGTTGGAACGTATGGGAGAAGTTGCTTACAAGTTGGAATTGCACGAAGGATTGTCCGGAGTTCACGATGTGTTCCACGTTTCTCAGTTGAAGAAGTGCCACGCGGAGATGGCTGATATTCCTCTGAGAGATACAGTGCCGCTAGAAGCGATACAGTTGGATAGCGATTTGACATATGAGGAGAAACCAGTCAAGATACTCGAGTTTGCCAGCCGAGTTACGCGCAACAAGGTTATCAAGTTTTGCAAGGTTCAGTCGAGTCACCATACCGAAAATGAAGCCAATTGGGAACGAGAGGAAGACCTACGGAAGGATCACTCTCACCTATTTTCTAGCACCCCCGAATCTCGAGGGCGAGATTCATCTTAAGGGGGGTAGGTTTGTAACATCCCAAATTTTCAATTTGGAATGTTATACATTAGATCATCATTGCATATCATATTTTATTGCATTTTGGCTTGATCCTAGAAATTCTATACAACTCAAGGACCCACGGAGAGAGTTGGGGATTTCGTTATTTTCATATTTGAGTTTTCCCAAATTTTGAAAATAGGATCATTTGGTTTTGATTATTTATCCTTCCTAATATTTCTAAAATAAAAATATATGAGAGGAGATAAAATGACTTCTCCAAAATAGATGAAATATTAGAGGAAAAATATTAAAATCAAATTATTATTTTATTTGGATTTTATTGCAATTTTATTTGAATTAGAAAAATTGCACGTTTTCAAAATTGCATTTTAGGGCCAAGAAAATGTTCATCTTGTTCTAAATATTTTATTTAGACGGGGAAAATTTGTTTTGGAATTTTTAGATGTTTACTTAATTTTCAAGGATTTATTTTCAAGGATTTATTTAAGTTTCGGCGAAATTATTAAAAAAACAAACTGTTCGCGCGGGCCAAGCCCACGCCGCCGCCGTCTCCCGCACCGGCTCGGGACCGGATGTGAGATTGGGTTTGAGTGTATTCCATGACAGATGTGAGATTGTTAATTAATGGTTCAACTTAAGGTGGCAACTTTAATACACATCTGGGTGGACTGAGGCACTTGGGGAATTCCAGTGATTGCCTGTATTTTTGGAAATCCCGGGGTACCGTGTGATTCTCCTATGGACCGCCACCCAGGCTCAAAGGGATCATAAGATTATTCATGCTAGAAACTTCCGTGTGCAGCAACAAGCTATTATGGGCTCTAGCATAGTTGATTAAGTTGTGTGAACTCTTACAGTGGTAGACTAGGAGATGTAGGGGATGTAGGTGTACCGGACTACCCATCGTAAGGTGCTAACGCTTCTGAAAGACTGTGTCTCGGTCATCCGTTTCTCAAACACCATGTAGTGCGAGAAATCCAATGGAGGAGATCGAGTCTTGTGGGGAAAAGTGCACAAACCTCTGCAGAGTGTACAAACTAATCATGGTTAGCCGTATCCCCGGTTATGGACATCTTGAGTATCTGGTTCTGAGATTATCATGTTGATCTCATCACTACTTAATTAATTTGATTGGTTGTTAATGATTACTTTTAATTGGGACTGAGAGGGGGTTTACCTTCTCAATGTTTTCAACAAACATTGTAGTTAAATAAAATATATTCCTTTGCAGTAGGGAAAAATTGGCTTTTCGCAAAACATATTAACCCTACAGCCTCCACCAGCCATATATGCATGTAGTGATAGCATTATTCTGTTCATTACTCTCTTGTGTTACATTGCCAGCATATTCAATGTGCTGACCCGTTTTCCGGCTGCAACGTATCATGTTGCAGACTTTTCAGACGACGAGTAAGGAGCCTTAGGTCGTGGTCTTTCACTCAGTGATGCCGTTGGAGTTGATGGACTCACTTTATCTTCCAAGTCTTCCACTGTTATCGTATTAGATGGCCTTAAGCCATATTTATTGTAATAAGTTCGCCTTTGAGACATTCGCTGAAATAAGTGTGTGATTGCTACTCTGTTATAAATCCTTGAAGTACTGTGTGTGTCAGCATTACTGATCCAGGGATGACACTTATGCACAGAGATCAGACTGTTTGAGGTCTGGTCGCTACATACACTCAATATAAATGGTTTATTGAATCTCGATCGTAGTGATACACATACTCATAATATTGATGCCAAAAGATGCAAAGTTGATAATGATAGTGCAACATATTTGTGGCACTGCCGTTTAGGTCATATTGGTGTAAAGCACATGAAGAAACTCCATGCAGATGGGCTTTTGGAATCACTTGATTATGAATCGTTTGATACGTGCGAATCATGCCTCATGGGCAAGATGACTAAAACTCCGTTCTCCAGAACAATGGAGCGAGCCACTGACTTATTGGAAATAATACATACCGATGTATGCGGTCCGATGAGTGTTGAAGCTCGCGGCGGGTATCGTTATTTTCTGACCTTCACAGATGATTTGAGCAGATATGCGTATATCTATTGGTTGAAACACAAATCTGAAACATTTGAAAAGTTCAAAGAATTTCAGAGTGAAGTGGAGAATCATCGTAACAAGAAAATAAAGTTTCTATGATCTGATCACGGAGGCGAATATTTGAGTTACGATTTTGGCCTTCATTTAAAACAATGTGAAATAGTTTCACAACTCACACCACCTGGAACACCACAGCGTAATGGTGTGTCCGAACGTCATAACCGTACTTTATTAGATATGGTGCGATCTATGATGTCTCTTACCGATTTACCACTATCATTTTGGGGTTATGCATTAGAGACAGCTGCATTCATGTTAAATAGGGCACCATCTAAATCCGTTGAGACGACACTGTATGAACTGGGGTTTGGCAAGAAACCTAAGCTGTCGTTTCTTAAAGTTTTGGGTTGCGATGCTTATGGGAAAAAGTTTCAGCCTGATAAGCCTAAACCCAAATCGGGGAAGTGTGTCTTCATAGGATACCCAAAAGAAACTGTTGGGTACACCTTCTATGACATATCTGAAGGCAAGATCTTTGTTGCTAAGCATGGATCCTTTCTAAAGAAGGAGTTTCTCTCGAAAGAAGTGAGTGGGAGGAAAGTAGAACTTGATGAGGTAATTGTACCTTCTCCCGAATTGGAACGTAGCTCATCACAGAAAACCGTTCCTGTGATGCCTACACCAACTACTGAGGAAGTTAATGATGATGATCATGAAACTTCAGATCAAGTTACTACCGAACCTCGTAGGTCAACCAGAGTACGTTCCGCACCAGAGTGGTACGGTAATCCTGTTCTGAAAGTCATGTTACTAGACCATGACGAACCTACGAACTATGAGGAGGCGAAGATGAGCCCAGATTCCGATAAATGGCTTGAGGCCATGAAATCTGAGATAGGATCCATCTATGAGAACAAAGTATGGACTTTGATTGACTTGCCCGATGATCGGCGAGCCATGGAGAATAAATGGATCTTCAAGAGGAAGACGGACGCTGATAGTAGTGTTATGATACATCTCCAACGTATCTATAATTTTTTCTTGTTCCATGCTATTACATTATCCATCTAGGATGTTTTATATGAATTTATATGCTATTTTATATGATTTTTGGGACTAATCTATTAACCTAGAGCCCGGTGCCAGTTTCTGTTTTTTTCCTTGTTTTTGAGTTTTACAAAAGGAATACCAAACGGAGTCCAATTGACGTGCCAATTTTTGATGATCTTTTATGGACCAAAAGAAGCCCTCGGAGTAAAAGAGTTGGGCCAGAAGAGTCCCGAGCCATCCACGAGGGTGGAGGGCGCGCCCTACCCCCCTGGGCGCGTCCCCTTATCTCGTGGATGACTCGGAGACCCCCCTGACGTGAGACCTACGCCAAAAATTCCTATAAATACAAAAACCTCCAGAAAATAACCTAGATCGGGAGTTCCGCCGCCGCAAGCCTCTGTAGCCACCAAAAACCAATCGGGACCCTGTTCCGGCACCCTGCCGGAGGGGGAATCCTGCACCGGTGGCCATCTTCGTCATCCCGGCGCTCTCCATGACGAGGAGGGAGTAGTTCACCCTCGGGGCTGAGGGTATGTACTAGTAGCGTGTTTGATCTCTCTCTCTCTCTCTCTCTCGTGTTTTTGATTTGGCATGATCTTGATGTATCGCGGGCTTTGCTATTATAGTTGGATCTTATGATGTTTCTCCCCCTCCACTCTCTTGTAATGGATTGAGTTTTCCCTTTGAAGTTATCTTATCGGATTGAGTCTTTAAGGATTTGAGAACACTTTATGTATGTCTTGCATGTGCTTATCTGTGGTGACAATGGGATATTGACGTGATCTACTTGATGTATGTTTTGGTGATCAACTTGCGGGTTCACTGACCTTGTGAACTTATGCATAGGGGTTGGCACACGTTTTCGTCTTGACTCTCCGGTAGAAACTTTGGGGCACTCTTTGAAGTACTTTGTGTTGGTTGAATAGATGAATCTGAGATTGTGTGATGCATATCGTATAATCATACCCACGGATACTTGAGGTGACATTGGAGTATCTAGGTGACATTAGGGTTTTGGTTGATTTGTGTCTTAAGGTGTTATTCTAGTACGAACTCTAGGATAGATCGAACGGAAAGAATAACTTCGTGTTATTTTACTACGGACTCTTGAATAGATCGATCAGAAAGGATAACTTTGAGGTGGTTTCATACCCTACAATAATCTCTTCATTTGTTCTCCGCTATTAGTGACTTTGGAGTGACTCTTTGTTGCATGTTGAGGGATAGTTATATGATCCAATTATGTTATTATTGTTGAGAGAACTTGCACTAGTGAAAGTATGAACCTTAGGCCTTGTTTCCTAGCATTGCAATACCGTTTACGCTCACTTTTATCACTTGCTACCTTGCTGTTTTTATATTTTCAGATTACAAATACCTATATCTATCATCCATATTGCACTTGTATCACCATCTCTTCGGCGAACTAGTGCACCTATACAATTTACCATTGTATTGGGTGTGTTGGGGACACAAGAGACTCTTTGTTATTTGGTTGCAGGGTTGTTTGAGAGAGACCATCTTCATCCTACGCCTCCCACGGATTGATAAACCTTAGGTCATCCACTTGAGGGAAATTTGCTACTGTCCTACAAACCTCTGCACTTGGAGGCCCAACAACGTCTACAAGAAGAAGGTTGTGTAGTAGACATCAAGCTCTTTTCTGGTGCCGTTGCCGGGGAGGTGAGTGCTTGAAGGTATATCTTTAGATCTTGCAATCGAATCTTTTGTTTCTTGTTTTATCACTAGTTTAGTCTATAAAAGAAAACTACAAAAAATGGAATTAAGGGTGCCTCATATGCTTCATCTTTTTAATGTCTTTCGTGAAAATGATGGGAAGGAAAATTGTGCTCAAGTACTAGAAGAAGAATTACATAGAATGCTTGGCATAAAATATGTGAATGATGAGCATGATTGCAATGTTGTTAGTATGAATTCTTTGAATACCCATGATGCTAATGATATGCAAAGCCACAAGCTTGGGGATGCTATGTTTGATGAAGATGATATGTTTAGTCCCCCAAGTTTTGATGAGCAAATTTATTATGATGAAAGCATGCCTCCTATTTATGATGATTATTGTGATGACACGTATGCTATAAAGAATAAAGATAACCATGAAACTTGTCATCATGATTTTAATTTTCAATTGGATTATGCTTCACATGATAGTTATTTTGTTGAGTTTGCTGCCACTACTATTGATGAGAATAAATTTTCTTATGTGGAGAGTAGTGAATTTTCTATGTATGTATCATGAGAAGAATGCTTTATGTGATGGTTATATTGTTGAATTCATTCATGATGCTACTAAAAGTTATCATGAGGTAGGAACATATGCTTGTAGGACTTGCAATAATATCAAGTTTCCTCTCTATGTGCTTAAAGTTTTGAAGTTATGTTTGTTTTGCCTTCCTATGCTAGTTGATTGTTGTTCCCATAAGTTGTTTGCTCAGAAAATCCCTACGCATAGGAAGTGGGTTAGACTTAAATGTGCTAGTCATATTCTTCATGATGCTCTCTTTATGTTTCAATTCTTATCTTTTATGTGAGCATCATTGAAATCATCAATGCCTAGCTAGGGGCGTTAAACGTTAGCGCTTGTTGGGAGGCAACCCAATTTTATTTTTGTCCTTTGCTTTTGCTCCTGTTTAATAATAAATAATTCATCTAGACTCTGTTTAGATGTGGTTTTATGTTTTAATTAGTGTTTGTGCCAAGTAGAACCTTTGGGAAGACTTGGGTGAAGTCTATGCGATCTTGCTATAAAAACAGAAACTTTTGCGCTCACGAGATTAGCTGCCATTTTTTACTGGAGAGTGATTTTAGGTTCATTCTTTTTGAAGATGATTAATAGACAAATTCCTCAAGTCCACCAATTTATTTCAGAATTGTTGGAGTTACAGAAGTATTCTAATGATACAGATTACTACAGACTGTTCTGTTTTTGACATATTCTGTTTTCTATGTGTTGTTTGCTTATTTTGATGAATCTATGAGTAGTATCGGAGGGTATGAACCATTGAGAAGTTGGAATACAGTAGATATTACACCAATATGAATATATAATGAGTGCACAACAGTACCTAAGTGGTGATTTATTTTATTATACTAACGGAGCTTACGAGTTTTCTGTTAAGTTTTGTGTTGTGAAGTTTTCAGGTTTTGGGTAAAGATTCGATGGACTATGGAATAAGGAGTGGCAAGAGCCTGAGCTTGGGGCTGCCCAAGGCACCCCAAGGTAATATTCAAGTACTACCAAGATCCTAAGCTTGGGTATGCCCCGGAATGCATCCCCTCTTTCGTCTTCGTTCATCGGTAACTTTACTTGGAGCTATATTTTTATTCACCACATGATATGTGTTTTGCTTGGAGCGTCAATTTATTTTATTTTGTTTTGCCTGCTTTTTGAATAATATCCTAAGATCATAAATTCTTAAATGTTAGAGAGTCTTCACATAGTTACATAATTATTCAACTACTCATTGATCTTCACTTATATCTTTCGGAGTAGTTTGTCGTTTGCTCTAGTGCTTCACTTATATCTTTTTAGAGCACGACGGTGGTTTTATTTTGAAGAAATAGATGAACTCTCATGCTTCACTTATATTATTTTGAGAGTCTTAAATAGCATGGTAATTTGCTTGGGTTATAAAACTAGTCCTAATATGATGGGTATCCAAGAGGGATATAATAAAACTTTCATATAAAGTGCATTGAATACTATGAGAAGTTTGATTCCTTATGATTGTTTTGAGATATGAAGATGGTGATATTAGAGTCATGCTAGTTGAGTAGTTGTGAATTTGAGAGACACTTGTGCTAAAGTTTGTGATTCCTGTAGCATGCACGTATGGTGAACCGTAATGTGATGAAGTCGGAGCATGTTTTATATTTTGATTGTCTTCCTTATGAGTGGCGGTCGGGGACGAGCGATGGTCTTTTCCTACCAATCTATCCCCCTAGGAGCATGCACGTAGAACTTCGTTCGATAACTAATAGATTTTTGCAATAAGTATATGAGTTCTTTATGACTAATGTTGAGTCCATGGATTATACGCACTCTCACCCTTCCAACCTGGCTAGCCTCTCTAGTATCGCGCAACTTTCACCGGTACCATACACCCACCATTACCTTCCTCAAAACAGCCACCATACCTACCTATTATGGCATTTCCATAGCCATTCCGAGATATATTGCCATGCAACTTTCCACCGTTCCGTTTATTATGACACGCTCCATCATTGTCACATTACTTTGGACGATCATGTAGTTGACATCGTATTTGTGGCAAAGCTACCTTCATAATTCTTTCACACATGTCACTCTTGATTGATTGCACATCCCGGTACACCGCCGGAGGCATTCCTATAGAGTTATATTTTGTTCTAAGTATCGACTTGTAATTCTTGAGTTGTAAGTAAATAAAAGTGTGATGGTTATCATTATTAGAGAATTGTCCCATGTGAGGAAAGGATGATGGAGACTATGATTCCCCCACAAGTCGGGATGAGACTCCGGACGAAAAATAAAAATAATAAAAAAAGAGGCAAAAAAAGAAGAGAAGGCCCAAAAAAAACAAAAAAATGAGAGAAAAAGAGAGAAGGGGCAATGCTACTATCCTTTTACCACACTTGTGCTTCAAAGTAGCACCATGATCTTCATGATAGAGAGTCTCTTATTTTGACACTTTCATATACTAGTGGGAATTTTCATTATAGAACTTGGCTTGTGTATTCCAACGATGGGCTTCCTCAAAATACCCAAGGTCTTCGTGAGAAAGCAAGTTGGATGCGCACTCACTTAGTTTCTTTTGTTGAGCTTTCATACATTTATAGCTTTAGTGCATCCGTTGCATGGCAATCCCTACTCCTCGCATTGACATCAATTGATGGGCATCTCCATAACCTGTTGATTAGTCGCGTTGATGTGAGACTTTCTCTTTTGTGTATTCTCCACACAACCTCCATCATCATATTCTGTTCCACCTATAGTGCTATGTCCATGGCTCGCGCTCATATATTGCGTGAAATTGTTGAAAAAGTTTGAGAATACTAAAGTATGAAACAATTGCTTGGCTTGTCATCGGGTTGTGCATGATGGGAGCATTTTGTGTGACGAAAATGAAGCATGGCCAAACTATATGATTTTGTAGGGATGAGCTTTCTTTGGCTATGTTATTTTGAGAGGACATAATTGCTTGGTTAGTATGCTTGAAGTATTATTGTTTTTATGTCAATATTAAACTTTTGTCTTGGATCTTTCGGATCTGAACATTCATGCCACAATAAGGAACATTACATTGAAAATTATGTTAGGTAGCATTCCACATCAAAAATTCTGTTTTTATCATTTACCTACTCGAGGACAAGCAGGAACTAAGCTTGGGGATGCTTGATACGTCTCCAACGTATCTATAATTTTTTTTATTATTCCATGCTATTATATTATCCATCTAGGATGTTTTATATGCATTTATATGCTATTTTATATGATTTTTGGGACTAACCTATTAACCTAGAGCCCAGTGCCAGTTTCTGATTTTTCCTTGTTTTTGAGTTTTACAGAAAAGGAATACCAAACGGAGTCCAATTGACGTGCCAATTTTTGAAGATTTTTTATGGACCAAAAGAAGCCCCCGGAGTAAAAGAGTTGGGCCAAAAGAGTCCCGAGCCATCCACGAGGGTGGAGGGCGCGCCCTACCCCCCTGGGCGCGTCCCCCTATCTTGTGGACGACTCAGAGACCCCCCCCCCCCCTTGACGTGAGACCTACGCCAAAAATTCCTATAAATAGAGAAACCTCTAGAAAATAACCTAGATCGGGAGTTCCGCCGCCGCAAGCCTCTGTAGCCACCAAAAACCAATCGGGACCCTGTTCCGGCACCTTGCCGGTGGGGGAATCCCTCACCAGTGGCCATATTCATCATCCCGACGATCTCCATGAGGAGGAGGGAGTAGTTCACCCTCGGGGCTGAGGGTATGTACCACTAGCTATGTGTTTGATCTCTCTCTCTCTCTCTCGTGTTCTTGATTTGGCACGATCTTGATGTATCGCGAGCTTTGCTATCATAGTTGGATCTTATGATGTTTCTCCCCCTCTACTCTCTTGTAATGGATTGAGTTTTCCCTTTGAAGTTATCTTATCGGATTGAGTCTTTAAGGATTTGAGAATACTTTATGTATGTCTTGCATGTGCTTATCTGTGGTGACAATGGGATATTCACGTGATCTACTTGATGTATGTTTTGGTGATCAACTTGCGCGTTCACTGACCTTGAGCACTTATGCATAGGGGTTGGCACACTTTTTCGTCTTGACTCTCCGGTAGAAATTTTGGGGCACTCTTTGAAGTACTTTGTGTTTGTTTGAATAGATAAATCGGAGATTGTGTGATGCATATCGTATAATCATACCCACGAATACTTGAGGTGACATTGGAGTACCTAGGTGAAATTAGTGTTTTGGTTGATTTGTGTCTTAAGGTGTTATTCTAGTACGAACTCTAGGATAGATCGAACAGAAAGAATAACTTCGTGTTAGTTTACTACGGACTCTTGAATAGATCGATCAGAAAGGATAAATTTGAGGTGGTTTCTCGTACCCTGCAATAATCTCTTCGTTTGTTCTCCGCTATTAGTGACTTTGGAGTGACTCTTTGTTGCATGTTGAGGGATAGTTATATGATCCAATTATGTTATTATTGTTGAGAGAACTTGCACTAGTGAAAGTATGAACCTTAGGCCTTGTTTCCTAGCATTGCAATACCGTTTACGCTCACTTTTATCGCTTGCTACCTTGCTGTTTTTATATTTTCAGATTACGAATACCCATATCTATCATCCATATTGCACTTGTATCACCATCTCTTCACCGAACTAGCGCACATATACAATTTTTCCATTGTATTGGGTGTGTTGGGGACACAAGAGACTCTTTGTTATTTGGTTACAGGGTTGTTTGAGAGAGACCATCTTCATCGTACACCTCCCACGGATTGATAAACCTTAGGTCATCCACTTGAGGGAAATTTTCTACTATCCTACAAACCTCTGCACTTGGAGGCCCAACAACCTCTACAATAAGAAGGTTGTGTAGTAGACATCATGTTACTATCTACAAAGCTCGAATTGTCGCAAAAGGTTTTCGACAAGTTCAAGGTGTTCACTACGATGATATTTTCTCACTTGTATCGATGCTTAAAGTATGTCCGAATCATGTTAGCAATTGCCGCATTTTATGAAATCTGGCAAATGGATGTCAAAACTACATTCCTTAATGGATTTATTAAAGAAGAGTTGTATATGATGCAACCAAAATGTTTTCTCAATCCTAAAGGTGCTAACAAAGTGTGCAAGCTCCAGCGATCCATCTATGGACTAGTGCAAGCATCTCGGAGTTGGAATATACGCTTTGATGAGTTGATCAAAGCATATAGTTTTATACAGACTTGCGGTGAAGCCTGTATTTAGAAGAAAGTGAGTGGGAGCACTACAGCCTTTCTGATAAGTATATGTGAATGAGATATTGTTGATCAGAAATGATGTTGAATTTTCTGGAAAGCATAAAAGAGTGTTTTAAAGGATTTTTTCAAAGAAAGACATCGGTGAAGCTACTTACATACTGGGCATCAAGATCTATAAAGATAAATCAAGACGCTTGATAAGACTTTCGATGAGTACATAGCTTGATAAGATTTTGAAGGAGTTCAAAATGGATCAGTCAAAGAAGGAGTTCTTGCCTAAGTTGTAAGGTATGAAGTTGAGTAAGACTCAAAATCCGACCACGGCAAAAAATGAAGAGAGAATGAAAGTCATTCCCTATGCCTCAGCCATAGGTTCTATAAAGTATGCCATGCTGTATACCAGACCTATTGCCTTGCCATGAGTTTAGGAAAGGGGTACAATAGTGATCCATGAGTAGATCATTGGACAGCGGTCAAAATTGTCCTTAGAGGACTAAGGAAATATTTCTCGGGTGTGGAGGTGATAAAGAGTTCATCGTGAAGAGTTACGTCGATGCAAGCTTTAACACTGATCTGGATGAATCTGAGTCTCAATCTGGATAAATATTGAAAGTGGGAGCAACTAGCTAGACTAGCTCCATGCAGAGCATTGTAGACATAGTAATTTGCAAAATACATACGGATCTGAATGTGGTGGACCCGTTGACTAAACTTCTCTCACAAGCAAAACATGATCAAACCTTCGTACTCTTTGGGTGTTAATCACATGGCGAAGTGAACTAGATTATAGACACTAGTAAACCCTTTGGGTGTTGGTCACATGGCGATGTGAACTATGGGTGGTAATCACATGGTGATGTGAACTATTGGTGTTAAAATCAGATGGCGATGTGAACTAGATTATTGACTCTAGTGCAAGTGGGAGACTGAAGGAAATATGCCCTAGAGGCAATAATAAAGTTGTTATTTTATATTTCCTTATATCATGATAAATGTTTATTATTCATGCTAGAATTGTATTTACCGGAAACTTGATACACGTGTGGATATATAGACAAAACACAGTGTCCCTAGTATGCCTCTACTAGACTAGCTCGTTAATCAAAGATGGTTAAGTTTCCGGACCATAGACATGTATTGTCATTTGATGAACGGGATCACATCATTAGAGAATGATGTGATGGACAAGACCCATCCGTTAGCTTAGCATTATGATCGTTTAGTTTTATTGCTATTGCTTTCTTCATGACTTATACATGTTCCTCTGACTATGAGATTATGCAACTCCCGAATACCGGAGGAACACCTTGTGGGCTATCAAACGTCACAACGTAACTGGGTGTTTATAAAAATGCTCTATAGGTTTCACCGAAGATGTTTGTTGGGTTGGCATAGATCGAGATTAGGATTTTTCACTCCGAGTATCTGAGAGGTATCTCTGGGCCCTCTCGGTAATGCACATCATAATCAGCCTTGCAAGCAATGTGACTAATGACTTGGTTACGGGATGATGCATTACGGAACGAGTAAAGAGACTTGCCGGTAACGAGATTGAACTATGTATGAGGATACCGGCGATCGAATCTCGGGCAAGTAACATACCGATGACAAAGGGAATAACGTATGTTGTCATAACGGTTCGACCGATAAAGATATTCGTAGAATATGTGGGAGCCAATATGAGCATCCAGGTTCCGCTATTGGTTATTGACCGGAGAGATGTCTCGGTCATGTCTACATAGTTCTCGAACCCGTAGGGTCCGCACGCCTAACATTCGATGACGATTTGTATTATGAGTTATGTGTTTTGGTGACCGAAGATTGTTCGGAGTCCCAGATGAGATCACAGACATGACGAGGAGTCTCCGAATGGTCGAGAGGTAAAGATTGAAATATTGGACGATAGTATTCGGGCACCGGAATGGTTTCGGAGTGTTCCGGGTACTTATCGGAGTACTGGGGGATTACCGGAACCCCCCGGGGAAAGTGGGCCACATGGCCCTAGAGAGGGAGGCACACCCGCCCACAAGGGGCTGGCGCGCCCCCCATCAGGAGGGGATCCGAATTGGAGTGGGGAAGGGGGCGGCACCCCCCTTTCCTTCTCCATCTCCCTCTCCTTTCCCCTTTCCCTCTCCGGTAAAAGGAAGGGGGATCTGAATTGGACTTGGAGTCCGAGTAGGACTCCTCCCAACTTGAGGGTGCGCCTTGGCCGGCCTCCTCTACTCTCCCTCCTTTATATACGTGGGAGGTGGCGTCTCCTAGACACACAATTGTTCCAAGCCGTGTGCGGCGCCCCCTCCACCGTTTACTCCTCCGGTCATATTGTTGTAGTGCTTAGGCGAAGCCCTGCGCGGATCACATCACCATCACCGTCACCACGCCGCCGTGCTAAGGAAACTCTCCCTCGACACTTTGCTGGATCAAGAGTTCGAGGGATGTCATTGAGCTGAATGTGTGCAGAACTCGGAGGTGTCGTACGTTCGGTGCTTGATCGGTTGGATCGAGAAGACATTCGACTACATCAACCGCGTTAAGCTAACGCTTCCGCTTTTGGTCTACGAGGGTACATGGACACACTCTCCCCCTCTCGTTGCTATGATCTCCTAGATAGATCTTGTGTGAGCGTAGGAATTTTTTTGAAATTGCATGCTACGTTCCCCAACACATTGAGCTTCTGCATTTCGCTCAGCTTCTGTTTCCTCTTCCTCTCCTGGGTTTTGTAACCGCCTGTGCCGGGAAACCCAACCTTCCATGCAACAAAGCCTGGCGTGTCTCGTGTTCGTCCAGAGTGCTCAGGATTCCAGAGGGCCTCAGTCAGCTCGTCATTCTCTCTCTCGGGAATGAACGTCCCTTCCTGTGTTGCGGCGATATACATCTGAAGCTTCTTGACGGGTATTGCAAGTTGCTCGTCCGTCCAACGGCACTTCCCTGTTTTAGGGTCCGAAGTTCCCCCCACCCCGAAGAACCAAGTCCTTGAATGGTCTGGCCAGTTCAATGTCTCTGGTTCGACCCCTTTAGCAATCAGGTCATTCTCAGCTTTGTCCCACAATGGCAGGGCTTTGAGGTAACCCCCTGACCCCGTGCGATGGTGATACAGCTTCTTTGCAGCATTTATCTTGTTTGTCTCTGACATTTTCTTACTCTAGTCCGATGTCTTGTAGGCCACAAATGCAGGCCAGTGATCTCTTATCTTCTCAAATCGGCCGGTGAATTCTGGTGTCTTCCCTTTGTCGACAAACGTTGATTTCAAGTCATTCTTCCACCTCCTGAATAGATCTACCTTCTTCTTAAGAGCACACGCCTTGATCAGTGGCTCTACAACTGGCTTATTCGGATCCTCCTCTGGCGGTAGGGTGAAATTTGTCTTCAGCGAGGTCCAAAGATCATCTTTCTGTCTATCGGTGACATGAGAAACTTGAGGGTCTTCGTTCTTAGGCTTATTCGATAGCTGGATGCTGATCCGGATGATGTCCCTAACAATAGCTCCGCACTGAGCAGAAAATGCATCCTTGGTCCGCCTGGGTTCAATCAGTTGGCCATCGTCCGCGATTGTTGTGATCGTAACCTTTCATCCTGGCGAAACCTTTTCTTCGGGCCTCGTCTCGTTACCGAAGTTTGGCTTGATCCGGAGGGCTATAAAAGAAGAAAGAAGAGTTAATATATGTACATACCAAAACAATTAATGCATCAATTAGCTAGTCAACACAGGCTTAATTTATATATATACCTCGCTGGACGTTGCAACAGCTCCCCCCTCCGTTCGGTCACTGGAGTCGTCACCAGGTCTCCTTCTTCCACCGGCATTCGGTTGTCGGGGCCATCATGATCATGTCTCTGCTCCTCCATTGTTTGATCACCGGAGCGTGCTTTAGCCTCTCCTTCCAGACCATCGGTATCATTGAGAAATGACAAGAAATCACCTCCGCCGAAGATTATATCCCCCAACAACTGTTCTTTTTCCAAGTCTCTTTGTTGATCCATAGTTTCTGCAAATATTACAACATGGCAATTAATATACAAACATGAGAGATGGATATATTAGTGGCAAACATAGACCCATCTAGCTAATCACACCAAGGAATATTAATTAGTGGCCTCGACGCTTCTACGGTTTGGGGTGGCCTCGACAACGCTTCTACGGTTTGGGGTAGCCTCGACAACGCTCTTTTAACTTGGTAAATTTGGGTGGCCTCGACGCTTCTAGGGTTTTGTCCGGCGAGAGGGGTTTGATCGACGGCCCCCCTCATGTTGAAGAGTTACTGAAGTTTTCTATCAATAAAAAAATACTACCTATCACATGACATGTCCGGCGACTGGACCGGACCGCCTCACTCATGAATGTCCGACGTCTGGACCGCCTCTCTCATGAATGTCAAACAAGGGATTTAACAAAATGGCGCCATTCTGGATCAAACTTTGACATATGATAAAACTTTGACATATGATCAAATGTTGCATATGTCAAAATTCAAACTTTGACATATGATCAAACTTTGATATATGATCAAATGTTGCATATGTCAAAATTCAAACTTTTAAATATGATCAAACTTTGATATATGTCCACCGCGATATAAAGTGATACATAGACTTGTTCGGGCGAGAGGGGGTTGATCGAGACGTCCCCCCTCATGTCGAAGTTACCGGAGTTTTCTTCTAGTGGTTTGGGTGGCCTCGAGAGTTTGTCGGGTAGGGGCGGGAGGGGGTAGGAGCTCGACAACGCTTTTTTTCTAGGGTTTGGATGGCCTCGAGAGTTGGTCGCCCAGTATATCAAGAAGGGGTGAACATTTTACCTTAGAAACTTAGAAAAAAATGTTATCGGGGAGGGGGTATGTCGACCCTCCCCCTCATGTCAAAGTTATCGGGAGGGGGTATATCGACCCCCCCCCCTCATGAACAAAAAAATATTCTATGAATAAAAAAACATCATATTCCATCCACATACATGCATACATATGAACAAAAAAACATCATATATTTGATCATCTATGAACAAAAAAGCATCATATTCTATGAAAAAATCATCATATATATGAACAAATTTTTTAATGAAAAATCAGGATATATCATCATATATACACACACATACATATCATCATACACTATACATATCATCTCTGAAAAAAATCATCATATATATATATATATATATATATATATATATATATATATATATATATATATAAGGACAGAGAGGAGGCCGGCCGGACCGAACGGGGAGGAGAGGTGCAGCGTGGTCGGGGTAGGCAGGGGGCGCAGGGCGGCGTCGGGGCATGGGCACGGGGCGGCCGGCGTCGAGGCAGGGCCGGGGCACGGGGCGGCCGACGACGTCGAGGCAAGGGGCACGGGGCGGCGCGTCGGGGCAGGATAGGGGCGCGGGGAGATGGTGATGAGGAGCGGGCGGCGACGACGGTGACGTCGGGGCAGGGGCGCGGTGTCGAGGAGCAGCAGTAGCCTGGCGGCTTCGATGAGCTTGGCGTCGTCAGGGGTAACTGGTAGATGAAAACTAGAATTTTGTAAGTGTTTGCTATATATACATGAAGCATTGGACCCGGTTCATGGTACCAACCGGGACCAATGCCCCCTTTAGTCACGGTTGGTGCCACCAACCGAGACCAAAGGTCAGTTTCAGCAGCCCAAAGGGCGGGAAACAGGCACCTTTGGTTCCCGTTGGTGGCACCAACCGGGACTAAAGGGGCACAATGGTCCCGGTTGGTACTACGAACCGGTACCAATGCACCCCTTTCTTCCTGGTTGGTGCCACCAACCGGGACCAAAGGCCTTGTGCTGCCCGCGGCCAAAAGTTTAGTTCCGCCTTGCTAGTTGAGAGGGGCTCGGAGTGGTTTATAAGCCACACTGCCGGTGCCCTCTCGAGCTCCTCTCAAATGCAGGCTTACGGGCCTAAACACACTGTATCTGCCTATGGGCTTACTGCGCCTTCTGCGGGCCTGAATCATGGCCCATGGTTGGGTTTCTAGTCGTATTCAGGCCGTGGTAGCCTAGTAGGTGGCATTTTTAAAAAAAAATCGGTTTTCTTGTATTGTTTTTCGCTTTATTTATTTTCTTTTGTTTCTACTTACAGTTTTTCAGTGATTCTTTTTGCTGTTAGGTCACAAAAATTATAAAATTTCTGTTAGTGCCATTAGTTTTTAAATTTGAATAGTTTAAATTTGTATTTTTTGAATTTTGTGTGAATCACAAGTTTGTGAATAACTTTACTATAAAAATAGATTTTTGAGTGATTCTTTTTCCTCCTATTTAATATTACTGTTTTTTATCATTATATTCAATTTGGTAATTTTTAGGTTATGTTAAATATTTGTTTGAATCAAAACAGATTTTTTTTATTTTAGTTTGCTATTAAAGTTTCTAACAAAGTTTTCTTTATGATTTTTTTTGCTTTTAATGTTTTGAATAGAAAATACGTTGATAATTTTAGTTGCATAAATTTTATATAATTTTAGTTTCAAAAATACTAGAGGTTTATAAAAGCTTTTTAGTTGATTCCTTTTGCTATTAGAGTTTTATAAAAGCTTTTTAGTTGACTCTTTTTGCTTTTGAAGAATATTATAGTTTTGTTTTAGTTGATCATAACAGAATATTTTAATTGATTATTTTTAGTTCATTCTTTTTGCTATTAGTTCATTCTTTAAGCTAAATGACCCTGTAATTTGAAAGCACTACAAATTAACTCTGAAAAGGTTGAAAGTTGGCATGGTATCATCATTTCACCCACATAGCATGTGCTAAAAAGTTGAGAGGGTTACAGCAAAAACTGGATGCACTTCGTGTACAAAATGGACAATCTCTTTCGAAGTATCAGGGTTTCGGAAGAAAACTCATCTCTTACAAAGATATTTCATTTTTTTTCTTATTAGAACTCCAGACTTTTTGTGTGTTCAAAATACACCATTCAAAGCCACATCATCAATTTTCAACCCTTTCTGACTTCATTTGGTATTTTTCATGCATTTACTGATTTTTTTAAAGCTAAATGACCCTGAAGTTGAAAAGCACTACAAATGAACTCTGAAAAGGTTGAAAGTTGGCATGGTGTCATCATTTCACCCACATAGCATGTTATAAAAAGTTGAGAGGGTTACGGCAAAAACTGGATGCACTTCCTGTACAAAACGGACAATCTCTTTCGAAGTATCAGGGTTTCGGACGAAAACTCATCTGTTACAAAGGTATTTCATTTTTTTGAACTTATTTGAACTCCAGACTTTTTGTGTGTTCAAAATGAACCATTCAAAGCTACATCATCAATTTTCAATCCTTTCTGACTTCATCCGGTATTTTTCATGCATTTACTGATTTTTTAAAGCTAAATAACCCTAAAATTGAAAAGCACTACAAATGAACTCTGAAAAGGTTGGAAGTTGGCATGGTATCATCATTTCACCCACATAGCAAGTGCTAAAATGTTGAGAGGGTTATGGCAAAAACTGGATGCACTTTGTGTACAACACGGACAATCTCTTTCGAAGTATTAGGGTTCATACGGAAACTCATCGGTTACAAAAGGCATTTCATTTATTCACATGTAACTACAGTGATATTCTAGATCAAAGGCATCATCATAATAGTTGTGGAGAGAAATTCTTCACTTTTTCTTCGCTTGTGTCCTTTGCTTATTGCGCCGTAACCATGGATAATCTTCAACGTTTAACAGGGTGCTTGGGTCAGCCTTGACTTTGAAGGGGGAATTTCATGAAACTTTTCATAATCTTCAGACATGTATGTCTTCCCTCCAATCCCATGATGTCTCTTTTTCCTGAAAAAACTATGTGGCGCTTTGGCTCATCGTATGATGTATTCGCTTCCTTATCATTTCTTTTTCTCGGTTTGGTAGACATGTCCTTCACATAGAAAACCTGTGCCACATCATTGGCTAGGACGAATGCTTCATTTGTGTACCCACGATTATTCAGATCCACCGTTTTCATTCCGTACCACTAGTAGAAAAGGGGGCTTTTGTCCCCGTTGGTAAGGGCCTTTAGTCCCGGTTTTTGAACCGGGACTAAAGGGTCCTTACTAATGCCTCCCCCCTTTAGTCCCGGTTCTTACACGAACCGGGACTAAAGGCCGTCCACGTGGACGCAGCCTGGAGCTCCACCTTTAGTCCCGGTTGGTGTTACCAACCGGGACTAAAGGAAATTTTATGATATTTTTTTTGAAAAAAAAATTTGTGAATTTTTTTTATTTTCAAATTTCTGAATTATTTTAACCTCTAATCTCTAATCACCACCCCTCATCACTGCTCAATTAATCCTCTAATCTCTAATCACCCCTCATCATTCCAAATCATCTAACTTCCCGGACGGTCACCCATCCTCTCACTACTCCAGCCTGAGCACGCTTAACTTCCGGGTTCTATTCTCCCTCGTTTCCAAGTCTGCACTTGTTATTTTCCTGACAATAGTAAGATGTCAATTCTATTAACCCTCAGGAATTTAGCTTGAGCATGAAGTGACACATTTCACTGTTTGAGTTTGAAACTATTGTTTTAAAAAACAATAATTATTTAGTAACACTAATATTTCTGGAATAATTAGTTTGACCATTGTTTGACCACAGTTTGACCACAGTTTGACCAGATTTGACCAAAATTCAAAAAAACTGAAATAATTATTTAGTAACACTAATATTCTAGAATAATTAGTTTGACCATTGTTTGACCACAGTTTGACCACAATTTGAAATTTTTTGAATTTTTTTGCCTCTCCAGATCTTAAAAGCCCCGTATCTTTTTTTCTGTTAGGTTTTTGAGGATTTTGAAAATGTTTAACGGGGTTTTTCATATAAAAAACTTTTTCATCCAAGTTCGTATGCAAAAGTTATGCCCATTTTAAGAAATTCCAGAGAGATTTTGCAAATAAAGTCGAAATTCATATTTGTTAATTTTCCCAACAACTAGACCACATATCACATGGGAAACTTATTTTATTTTATTTTTTTCACATTTCCATCATTTTCTTTTGTTTTTTCTAAAACTGAAAAGGCGGTCCACAGGGGGGGGGTAGAGTTTGATGGGCCCTTTAGTACCGGTTCGTGCCATGAACCGGTACTAATGCCTCAAAGCCCATTAGTACCGGTTCGTGGCACCAACCGGGACTAAAGGGCCCAGATGAACCGGGACTAATGCCTTAGTCGCACGAACCGGGACCAATGCAAACATTAGTCCCGGTTCGTGACTGAACCGGGACTAATGTGAATATTGCCCTGTGACGAAAGCCCTGTTTTGTACTAGTGTACTATGGGTCTACCTATACCCCGCCTCCAGATAGATTGACCCATTTGCACTGAAACAAAGGGACCATAAAATCATGTCCATAGTCAAGTTCCCATATGTCCACTATGTAACCATAATATGTGTCCTTTCCCCTCTTGGTTGCTACATCAAAGCGGATACCTCTATTTTGGTTGGTGCTCTTTTGATTTTGGGCGATCGTGTAAAATGTAATCCCATTTATCTTGTACCCTTTATAAGTCAATATAGTCGAAGATGGTCCCCTGGCCAACGAGTACAGCTCATCAGAAACAGTGTTGTCACCCCTGAGACGTGTTTGCATCCAACTGCCAAAAGTCCTGATGTGTTCACATGTAATCCAGTCGTCACACTGCTTCGGGTGTTTGGAGCGCAGAATGTTCGTGTGTTCATCGAAATTCGGGGTCACCAAGGTCGAATTCTGTAGAACTGTGTAGTGTGCTTGAGACCAAGAATGCCCGTCCCTACATTTTATTGAGCCCCCTCCTAGCGTGCCTTTTCCAGTCAGTCTCCCCTCATACCGCGATTGAGGGAGACCAATCTTCTTAAGGTCAGGAATGAAGTCAACACAAAACCCAATGACATCCTCTGTATGATGGCCCATGGAGATGCTTCCTTCTGGCCTAGCCCAGTTACGAACATATTTCTTTAGGACTCCCATGAACCTCTCAAAGGGGAACATATTGTGTAGAAATACAGGGCCCAGAATGACAATCTCGTCGACTGGATGAACTAGGACGTGTGTCATGATATTGAAGAAGGATGGTGGGAACACCAGCTCGGAACTAACAAGACATTGCGCCACATCACTACTTAACCTTGGTAGGATTTCTGGATCGATCACCTTCTGAGAGATTGCATTGAGGAATGAACAGAGCTTCACAATGACTAATTGAACGTTTTCTGGTAGAAGCCCCGTCAATGCAACCGGAAGCAGTTGCGTCATAATCACGTGGCAGTCATGAGACTTTAGGTTCTGGAACTTTTTCTTTGGCATATTTATTATTCCCTTTATATTCGACGAGAAGCCAGACGGGACCTTCATATTGACCAGGCATTCAAAGAAGATTTCCTTCTCTTCTTTGGTAAGAGCATAGCTAGCAGGACCTTCATACTGCTTTGGAGGCATGCTGTCTTTTTCGTGCACATGTTGCTGGTCCTCCCGTGCATCTCGTGTATCTTTTGTCTTCCCATACACGCCCAAGAAGCCTAGCAGGTTTACGCAAAGATTATTCGTCACGTGCATCACGTCGATTGAAGAGCGGACCTCTAGGTCTTTCCAGTAGGGCAGGTCCCAAAATATAGATTTCTTCTTCCACATGGGTGCGCGTCCCTCAGCGTCATTCGGAACAGATAGTCCACCGGGACCCTTTCCAAAGATTACATGTAAATCATTGACCATACCAAGTATGTGATCACTGGTACGAACGTCGGGCTTCTTCTGGTGATCTGCCTCACCTTTGAAATGCTTGCCTTTCTTTTGACATTGATGGTTGGTCGGAAGAAATCGATGATGCCCCAGGTACACATTCTTCCTGCATTTATCCAGGTATATACTTTCGGTGTCATCTAAACAGTGCGTGCATGTGTGTATCCCTTGTTTGTCTGTCCTGAAAGGTTACTGAGAGCAGGCCAATCATTGATGGTTACAAACAACAACCCATGTAGGTCAAATTCCTGTTGTTTGTGCTCATCCCACACATGTACACCATTTTCATTCCACAGCTGTAAAAGTTCTTCAACTAATGGCCTTAGGTACACATCAATGTCATTGCCGGGTTGCTTAGGGCCTTGGATGAGAACTGGCATCATAATGAACTTCCGCTTCATGCACAACCAAGGAGGAAGGTTGTCGATACATAGAGTCACAGGCCAGGTGCTGTGATTGCTGCTCTGCTCACCAAAAGGATTATTGCCATCCACGCTTAAACCAAACCATACGTTCCTTGCGACACCTGCAAAGTCCTCCCAGTACTTTCTCTCGATTTTTCTTCACTGTGACCCGTCAGCGGGTGCTCTCAACTCTCCGTCTTTCTTACGGTCCTCTCTGTGCCATCGCATCAACTTGGCATGCACTTTGTTTCTGAACAGACGTTTCAACCGTGGTATTATAGGAGCATACCACATCACCTTGGCAGGAACCCCCTTCTTGGGGTGCTCGCTATCAACATCACCAGGGTCATCTCGTCTGATCTTATACTGCAATGCACTGCATACCGGGCATGCGTTCAAATCGACTTACGCACAGCGGTAGAGGATGCAGTCATTAGGGCATGCATGTATCTTCTGCACCTCCAATCCTAGAGGGCATACAACCCTCTTTGTTGCGTACGTACTGTTGGGCAATTCGTTATCCTTTGGAAGCTTCTTCTTCAATATTTTCAGTAGCTTATCAAATCCTTTGTCATGTACACCATTCTCTGCCTTCCACTGCAGAAATTCCAGTGTGGTACCGAGCTTTTTGTTGCCATCTTCACAATTGGGGTACAACCCTTTTTTGTCATCCCATAACATGCGATCGAACTTCAGCTTCTCCTTTTCACTTTCGCACTGTCTCTTTGCATCAACAATGACCCGGCGAAGATCATCATCGGGCACATTGTCTGGTTCCTCTTGATCTTCAGCTTCCCCCGTTGCAGCATCACCGTATTCCGGGGGCACATAGTTGTCATCATCCTCTTCTTCTTCGCTGTCTTCCATCATAACCCCTCTTTCTCCGTGCTTGGTCCAAACATTATAGTGTGGCATGAAAACCTTATAAAGCAGGTGGGTGTGAAGGGTTTTCGAGTTAGAGTAAGACCTCGTATTCCCACATAAAGGGCATGGACAACACATATAACCATTTTGCTTGTTTGCCTCAACCACTGCGAGAAAAATATGCACGCCCTTAATGTACTCGAATGTGCATCTATTACCGTACATCCATTGCCGATTCATCTGCGTGCATTATATATAATTAAGTGTGTCAAAAACCATTATAGAACATTATGAATAGATAAGTGACCAAATTAACAGAAGTTCATCATCACATTAAAACCAAAGTACATACATAGTTCTGCTAATTTTTTAAATAATACATTTTTAATTAATTTTCAGAAATAACACACGGTTTTGATATTTTTCAAAAATAATATGGCCTCGTCTTCCTGGAGGACGATTGGACCTAATTGTCCTCCCGGAAGATGATTAAGCTCCAGTCGTCCTCCAGGAAGACGATTAGCTCCAGTCGTCCTCCAGGAAGATGATTAGCTCCAAACGTCGTCCAGGAAGATGATTACTGGAAAGAACTCCTCGGGTTGCATGTTAGGTGGAAGAAGCAAGAACATAAGAGTGCAACTTTCCTAAGGACTGCCCGAGAGCATACTTATTTATGGAGTGAGGAAAGCGAAAACGAAGACGATATCTTCATGCTGCGACAACTAATCATCTTCCTGGAGGACAACTGGAACTAATCATCTTCCTGGAGGACGACTGGAGCTAATCATCTTCCTGGAGGACGACTGGAGCTAATCATCTTCCTTGAGGACGATTAGGTCGAGTCGTCCTCCAGAAAGACGAGGCCGTATTATTTTCGAAAAATATCAAAACCGTGTATTATTTCTTGAAATTAATTAAAAAATGTATTATTTCAAAAAAATTAGCCATAGTTCTCATTGAACAACATATAGCTCTCCAGAGCATCTAATTAAACCATACATTGAAACTATATAAAACATTTCAATGCAACAACAAATGCGATCATAATCGCAACTAAGGTAACAATTGATCCAACGGCATAATGATACCAAGCCTCAGTACGAATGACATACTTTATAATCTTTCTAATCTTCAAGCGCATTGCATCCATCTTGATCTTGTGATCATCGACGACATCGGCAATATGCAACTCCAATATCATCTTCTCCTCCTCAATTTTTTCAATTTTTCCTTCAAGTAATTGTTTTCTTCTTCAACTAAATTTAATCTCCCGACAATAGGGTCGGTTGGAATTTCCGGTTCACATACCTCCTAGATAAAAAAATCTATGTCACGTTGGTCGGCATAATTGTCATAAACACTAAATGAACCAAATAGTTATAAACGATAATATATACCACATCCAAATCATAGACAGGACGAGGGCCGACGGAGGCGGATACCAAAACCATCACACTATATAATAACAAACAATAATAAAAGTAAGAAAATTACACAAGTATCTATCTAAATCATACAAGTAAGAACTTTTTTCTTTTAGAAAGAAGATAAGATCAAGAGGCTCACCACGGTGGTGCCAGCAACGAGATCAGCGCGGGCGATCGACGGTGGTGAGGACGGGGACGGGACAGGACGGACCACCAAAACTAGACAAATCTTGAGGAAAATGGAGCTTGGACAAGGAGCTTCGAGAGGAGAAAGCTTAAGTGTGGCTCAGGCATTTCATCGAACACCTCATGTGCATAGGAGCTTAGCTAGAGCACCACAAAGCTCTCCCACGGCCGGCCAAAAAAAACAGAGCACTCCACTGCTCTGCTCGCGGGCAAGGGGGTATATATAGGCATCTCATTGGTCCCGGTTCGTGGCTGGAACCGGGACTAAAGGACCCCATTCGGTCCTGGTTCCAGTCACAAACCGGGACCAATGGTTGTGGGCCAGGAGCGAGGCCCATTGGTCCTGGTTCGTGTCTGGAACCGGGACCAAAGGGGCCAGACGAACCGGGACCAATGCCCCACGAGGCCTGGCCGGCCCCCTGGCCTCACGAACCGGGACCTATGCCCCCATGGGTCCCGGTTCGTGACTGAACCGGGATTAATTGGCTTACCCGGCCTGGACCAAAGCCCTGTTTTCTACTAGTGAGGGTCTTCCCCTCTTTTTGTAAAAGGGGACACACTTACCTACCTCCTCCCACTTAATATTAAGTAGCTAAAAACAAGACAAGATCAAAGATTGAATCATGTAAAAGTACTAGTTAAATGTTTAAACACACCAAAATGATGCTCTAATGCTCGAATGTCACCACGCCACTTCAAAAAAATCAACCCGCCGGTTTTGTTGAAGACGTTGCCACTACCTCCTAGCTTCACCATGGACAACGGCTCATCTTGGCACATTGGTAGTATTAGACCTAGGGTTGCTCTTCTCAGGCCATGGGGACGTGGTACCTACATGCGTATGATTTGGCAGCCGTCATTGCACAAGCCAATGGGAACCTAGTAGGCATGATGGAATAGGTGGAACAGAAGCCGACATGGGTGTGGGTGTGCGGGGTGTTTTGGTGGGAGAGTGGCAAAAGAGAAGCTAAGATCGATGGGGGGTATAACACAGCTTTCATTGAACAACCAGATGTGATATATCACATTTTTTTAGGGAAAATCATGTATGACCACCTCTTTATGACACATGAGCGTTTCCAAAAAAATGCATATGAGATGTAAATTTACGAATCTATCTTGGTGTCGTTCAATAAAGGGACGTTTATGTATTAGTGTACATAAGCTCGCCATATGGATTATTTTCCATTAAGGCATCGTCATGCATGTGGAAATTCGCAAGGGCACCAAGGTGACGGGGCACGCACCTGCCAACCCCTGCCCGACCACTCGATTGCCTCACGAATCGTGAAGTAGTTGGATTCCGCATTAAGTTTTAAGTTCCAATCATTGAAACTTACGGTTTTTCAACTGAAACTTGCGATTTTCTCGCTTACTCTTATCAAGTTTCATAGATAAAATGATATGGCATTTTTTTGTCGGTCATAGCCACAAAAGACATGATTTTATCGGTCACTTGCACTAAGTTCCAAGAGTTCAAACTTTACATTTTTTTCAAAGTTTATCAAAAGTATTCAAAATGGATCTTATTTGAAAGCTCTCATCACGAGGAACATGAATACGAAAACATAACTTAATTTGGACTTTTTGTTCAAAATATATAAAATTTTAAAAATCAAAACCAAAAATAAAAGCACGCACGAGGGAATCGGTGCCACAAATCCACTTCTCTCATGCATGGTGCGTGTATAATACTCTTGAGTCTACAAAGACGGATCGTGACATACATACATACAACATGGTCAGCTATCTAGCTGGCTCATCACATGAAAAACATCAAGAACTAAATGGTTTAAACCGTGCATTGTCTAGTAGGAAATCCATGCATCCATTGCTTTGAATACCTAACTCTGGAAACTGGCAAATGGCAAAGGAAAGCATTTATATATCATTAATTATTCATTGGTGCGAGGTCACTCCTTTGAGAAAGCTCATGTGAGGTCACTTGTCAATGATCTTGTGCATGATTCAGCAGACATCCATACTTTCCCAAATGATGTCAGAAAGTAAAGTGAAGGGTTGAATAATTGCTTCTGAGTCACTTCCTTGATGATGCACAACTTAAAAGTTGCCCAATTATATATGGCAACCGGATCATCTATGAAACTACATCACCATCAAGTCTAAATACACACAAGGAGCACTTCAAATTGTGCACTTGATTTGTAGCATAAATAAGATGCACACCATCGATGCATAAAAAACACCAAGGTACTAAACCATGGGCAGATCGTCAGATTAGTTGAGTGCTTTTACTAACTACTGGTATATGTACACGTAACACATGAGAGCTTTTGTTGTGGAGCAAATAAAATGGGCCGAATTGACTTTTGGTTTCGTACATATGCATGCACTGATCTAGGAAATTTGCAAATATAGGTATTGGAAGACTTTTTAACTGATAAATAAAATGTTTCGTTTTGATTTAATTTGGTCATTTGCATAAGAAAAGAGCAATAGTACTATCATAGTGTAAAATATGGGTCATTGATTTAGTTTGGTTTTTGGCACTATCAGTGTCAAAAAGCGTCTTATATTAAGTTACAGTGGGAGTATTTACTAGCGGCCTGTTTTTAAGTTGTCGTTTTATGCTAGAAGATCATATGGGTGGATGGAGGTACGTAGCTAGGGTCCATTTGGATATCAGCGCAGCGAGGCTAGACACCAAGAAGGCTAGCTCCATGCATGCCTCATCCATAATCCTTAGCTCTATAAGTTAGTGCTTGTTCCTTTATTTCTTTCTCTATGCATATCTGCGTGTGACACGGTTGAATACATATGTTGAAGGAAATCTAGCTTGCACTTCAATTCTTAGTCTCTAAGCAACCGCCTCACCAATTGCTCTCATCCATAATAATTTGTGAAGAAAATCACAACTTTAATGAATGAAAACCTTTTAAGGCTAACGACATGTGCAAGATATATTGCTAGTTCGCATTATTGTATAGTGTGCTTCAGCTTAAGTAAGGCGTGCGTGCAGCACATTTTGTCTAAAGCTATATAAATAGTTCCCCGCTGAAAAGGATATCTAAATAAACCTGATACACATGGAGCATTTTGTGTAGTTACAGAACATGCATATATGACTCCCTCCATTCCAATGAATGAGGCACGCACAGATTCCAAATCCAACTTTGATTCTAAAGTAAACCAGTGATATATGTTTCTGTGACTCAAAAATTATATCATTGAAAACTTATTTTGAATACGTATTCAACGGTATAATTTTTGTCACATATAACCCATATTTACTTGGTCTAATTTACAGTCAAATTTTAATTTATGATGCGGGCACGTCTTATTCATTGGAATGGTGGGAGTACTCGCCTTGACTACTAGGTACTCTTCTACTAAATCATAAAGGGACTCCAAGACAATCCAACACAGTGTTTGCAGTGTTCATACATGCATGGGGAGAGCTCATCTCGATGATCCATCCATGTATATTCTAATTCTATATCGAGTTTACCAGCTCGTTCGTTGTGTCAATTGATTCAACCACTATGCAACTATTTGACTAATAGTTTAATTACATCATATATGTCAATGTATATTTGTGCTGCTTTCTTTATTTCTTAAACACGTAGAACATGCTAGTTCCCTTTATATATTTCCGAGTGAAAATTCTACCTTTTACCCCCTAGTTTCATGTTTTTGACACTGATGAGGGGTGCTAAAAAACCTTTGATTTGGGCCCCAATTTCTCAGCACCTTCTACATCAAGAAAGTAGCGCTCTCTTGCCAGATCTAACGATCTACATGATAGGGTGGGTTTAAAAACCCTAAGGGCATTTCTAACCGATCCCTTAAAAATAGCGGAGTATCCAGCGAAGTAAAAAAGCTTAGTGGAGTATATATACTCCACTAAAATTTCGTTGGACCTAGCCGATCCGCTATATATAACAGAGTAAAACAAATTCACTTGCATCATATTTTCGGTGACCTAAACACATTTCCTTGCTTGTTTATTTCATTCAACGACATTGGAGTACATAATTCACCAACTCATCACGACGAGAGCAAGACAAAAAAAAACAAGAATCACAATTAGACATTTTAGCAGATATTCAATTTTCCTAACTTCTCCCACTAGTTGGATTAATATCTTCTCTATGTCTTCATTGTTGCTCTGAGGATTCTTGATCCAACACTTCTTTCTTCTTCGATTCTAAAGAAGTTGATGTTGCTTCGCATCTAATCTCATCTCTAGTCTCATCTCTAGCCTCAATATAGCAACGAATGCACGAACATCTATCAATTTTCGTGCTAGCAATAGATCGATGTATTCTTCTTCCCAATACCAAAACTTGCATCCATCCTACACACATAGATGAGCAAACAATGAGCTACCGATGCACCGAATCCGGTGAAGAACCGAATGAAAACAAGCACATACCCCATCATTTGTGCAATTGAAGAACACCCATCAGGGATGTTGCGGCGTGGTAGAGACTCGGCGCACCACCTGCCGTGTGCAATCATCGCATTCTATGACCGACAACGGTGAGCCACTACGCCAACGCCGAGACCGGGCGACGGTCGGGCGTGTATTTGCCAGTGAAGCTTCGATGGGAGAGATTCGAGTGGCTCGAGGAGGAGCTGGTACCAACATGCGGCCTGGCGGCGGGGTTGTGCGGTCTGCTTCTCGGCCAATCCATGGCAAGGCACAGCCGCCACTAGCCAGAAAATCCAAATCCCGTGGAGGCGGGAGCAGCCGCAGATCCACCACTTCTTTGCCCGGGACGGGTGGAGGAGGCGCAAATCAACGTGGTAGAGGACAGCGGCAGAGTCTACGGAGGATCCGCGGTTGCGGGCGGGTGCCGGCGGGGGGTGGGAGGGGCGGCGCAGGCGTAGATGCGGCATGAGAGTGGAGGGAGGGCAGTAAAGGGGAGGCGTGGATTTTACTCAACCGCCGCGCAGTGGAGTAAGTATAATGAGATTTTTAGGCCCGGAGTAAAAATTTACTTTATTACGGCGGATAAGGAATCGGCTAGGTTTCGGCTAGGGGAGTAACATCATATTTTTACTCCTGTAACCAGTTATAAGGTATCGGTTAGAAATACCCTAAGTACCAATCTAAAAGTGGTGTTGAGGGAGGCGAAGGCCGTTCACCACCACCGGCCACCTCGAGGGCAGTACTGGCGGCTCCCACGACGTTCCTAAACTCTTGTGCCACCTGAGGGAGTCCTGGATTATGGGGTCCTTGGGCGTCCGGGATGTATGGCATGGGCCGGACTGATGGGCCGAGAAGATACAAGATAGAAGGCCTTCCCCCGTGTCCGGATGGGACTCACCTTTGGGTGGATGGCAAGCTTGGCCCCGGATGTGTGGTTTCCTTCCTCTATAAACCGACTTTGTATAACCCTAGGCCCCTCCGGTGTCTATATAAACCGGAGGGTTTAGTCCGCCTCCTCCTCCACCTCGTCAGCAACGGCAGAAGACAGACACCGCCGCTCCGGCTTCTCCAGCGCGTCGGAGCATCCGTCTCCTTCTCCACCTCGTAAGCAACGAAGGAAGAGAGACGCCGCCGCTCCAGTGGCTAGCAATACAGCCAGAGGCTAGAGGCAATACAGATACGGTCCATCTCTCAAGACTCCGGAAAAGTTACTGAGGGAGTCCTGGATTGTGGGGTCCCCAGGTGTCCGGGCTATGTGACATGGGCCGAGCTGATGGGCTGTGAAGATACAAGATAGAAGGCCTTCCCCCGTGTCTGGATGGGACTCTCCTTTGCGTTGATGGCAAGCTTGGCGTCCGGATGTGTAGTTTTCTTTCTCCGTAAGCCGACTTTGTACAACCCTAGGCACCTCCGGTGTCTATATAAGCAGAAGGGTTTAGTCCGTAGAGGGTAACACAAATCATATAGGCAAGACATCCAGGGTTTAGCCATTACGATCTCGAGGTAGATCAACTCTTGTAAGCCCTACACTCATCAAAGTCAATCAAGCAGGAAGTAGGGTATTACCTCCATTAAGAGGGCCTGAACGTGGGTAAACATTGTGTTCCCCTTGTCTCCTGTTACCCTTGATCCTCAGAAGCACAGTTCGGGACCCCCTACCCGAGATCGGCCGGTTTTGAGACCGACATTGGTGCTTTCATTGAGAGTTCCACTATGTCGTCGATGACGGGATCGATGGCCCACCTTGTCATTAAAGACAACATTACCTCTGGAGGGGCCCTAGCTCCGGGACAGGTCCTCCAGCTTGGTGGTTTCACCATAGGCGCCCGCGCGGCCGTTAAGCCAAAGGCGGCCCTCGAGATCGCTAAACATCATCTTCGCATCGGCCTTGAACACCCCCAAAGGATGGATCCGGCAGATGTTTCATCCTTAAACAAGCTACTAGATCACATCGCCGCTCTGGGAGTTGCAACAGACTATGATCGGATTGGTAAACCCGATCAGTAGGAAATCAGGTCCCCGCCGATCACCCATCTGGTAGCGGTCGTGGAGGAACAAGCCAAGAATATTTCTTCCCCTAAGATAAAAACAAGCTATGTCCGGATTTCCGAGTCCTGCGAGTTGGATACCCGTCTTTGGGAAGAGACCTCCGAACACAGAACCGTGCTCTGAGCCCAAAGGCCACCAGGACATTCCGGATCCTGAGCCAGTGACCTCGCAAATTCTTCAAACTCCGGATACAATAGTGGATCAGGGTTCGGATTTTTAAACGCCCACCCACCACAAGCAATATTCCCCAAGTAATTCAGGTCTTCCAGATGTATGCGGCCTAATGTATGTATGGCAGCAACCTGGGGAAACGGTCCATCACTTTTGGGCCAGATTCCTCCTTGTTAAAAACAAGATCAAAGATTGCTGCGATGACGATGCAGTTTCAGTATTCTGTCGCAACTATACAAACGAGGGAATACTTAACGCCCTAAACCGCCACCGCATACTGCAATTTGCAGATCTGGCACACATCATACAGAAGTACTGCGCAATGGAAAGCACCCGGAAGGCCCAGACGGCTCGGTGGGACCCTCCTGCCTTCAAGCAGCCCGCCAGACGGGCAAAAAGGTTGCTCCCTTACGGGGGACCTGATCATCATCTCATGGACAAAAAAATCAAGCCCTTCACGGGACACAGAACTGTCCTTGACGACCTGCTCGACAAACCCTCTCAGATACATACGACGCCAAATACCAAACAACACATAGCCTTCGCGCATGTTGGGTACTCCGGCAGGTAGCTAAGAGCGGCGAGGCCATCCTCACCAACATTACCCCAGAGAGGTACTCTTAGGAGGACCCCGATCTCAATGTTTTCATGATCTTCGAGACCTTTTCATCCAACAACCGGTGCAAAAGGGCATTACGCGACCTTGCCGAAGTCAACCAGGTAGCCGCAATAAATCCTAGGAACGACATTGCAATAACTTTTAGCGCCGATGACAAACCAAGGGCCAGATCAGTCTGGGCACCAGCCGCCTTGGTCTTAAACCCAATAGTGGATGGCTTTCGGCTCACCAAAGTGCTCATGGACAGGCGGCAGCGGATTGAACCTCATCTACGAAAATACGCTCCAAAAAATGCACATGGACAAAAGCCGCATGGAGCAAAGCGGCACCACTTTCCGAGGCATCATCCCCAGCCGAGAAGCACGAAGCTTGGGGAAGATCAAGCTCGACGTCATATTCGGCATGCCGGAGAATGACAGGTCCGAAGAGTTGCTCTTCCATGTGGCACCATTCAACAGCGGATACCACGCCCTGTTAGGGCGAGACGCATTCACACGCTTTCAAGCCATACCCCATTACGGGTACATGAAGCTCAAAATGCCAGGGCCCAATGGATTTATCACTATCACTAGTGATCCGGATATAGCACTCCGCGCCGAAAACAAAACTGCATCCCTGGCCCTTGAGGTGCTATCCGAGGCCCTCGCGGCCGAGGAACTAACCACTCTGCGGTCCACAGTGGACAAGGACGATGTAATCCTCGACAAGAGGCCCAAATCCACTTCCTTGAAGCCAGCAGACAAAATAGTCAAATTTCAAGTACACCCAATGGATCCTAATAAAACAGCAGCCCACTACTAGGGAAATGCTTATACACAGGAGTTCACCAGTAGCGCTTGTTCAAGGAAAGCGCTGCTGCTACATATCAGTAGCGCTTCGGCAGCATGGGCGCTGCTACTATGATCATCGCAGCAGCGCTGAACCTGTAAAACGCGCTACTACTACAATTGACAGACCGTTCCAGGTATGCTAGAGATAGTGGTAGCGCTCACTTTTTGAAAGCGCTACTACTATGCATCTTAGCAATAGCGCTTTTTCCCCGACCAGCGCTACTGATAAATTCAGTCCCCCTCCAAGACCAAAGTTTAGTCCCACCTCGCTCCGCGAACAGAATTTTTACCACCTTAAATATGGTGCTACTCAAACCATCACAACCACTTGGTCTTCATTGAAGTCTATGTGTAGGATCTGTGGCCGCAATAGGAATCTTCGCCGGTTCTTAAACCGGCGAAGATTCCTATTGACAATTCAGATTCTACACAAAAAGATCGATGATGACCAATGCATTTTTTTAATTTGATGCCTTTTTTACATGCTAACGATCATAGCCTCAATAGTAGCGCTGGTTAAGAAAAAACGCTACTCCTAATGATCATAGCAGTTGCGCTGTTTACGGACAAGCGCTACTACTACGGTATCTTATCCAAGCCGCGCACGTCCCTCACTCTCCCTCACACACCCTCATCTCCACTCGCCGCACGTCGTCGCCGCCGTCGCCCCCAAGGTGCTGCCTCCCTCCCTCCTCCTCCTCTCGCCGCCCTCCCCTCCCTCCCTCCTCCTCCTCTAGCCGCCCTCATCTCTCCCTCCTCCCGCGGCCATCCTCTCTCCTCCCTCTCCACCGGCGGCCCCCTCCCATCCTCCTCCTCCCTCTCCGGCGGCCCCCTCCTACTCCTCCCTCCTCCCTCTCCTGCTCTCTCCTCCTCCTCCCTCCTCCTTTCTCCTCCTTCCCCTCCTCCTTCCCTCCTCCTCTTGGCCTCCTCCCACCTCCTCCTCCCCCTTTCTGTTTTAGTTTTTGTTTTTGTTTTTGTTTTTAGTAAATGTAGGTTTTTTTTAGTAAATGTAGGTTTTTAGTATATTTTCTTTTTAGAAAATTTGAATATGTAATTTGAATAAGTAATTAGAATAGAATAAGTAAATGTAGGTTTTTTTAATAGAATAGGAAATTTTTAGAAATTTTGAATAAGTAATTTGAATAGAATAAATTATGAAATTGAAAAAATAAGTAAATGTAGGTCTTTTGAATAGAATAGGAAATTTTTAGAAAATTTGAAAAGAATAGGAAATTATAAGTAAATTTGAATAGAATAATTCAATGTAGCTTATGGAGTTTCACTGAGTCCTAAGATGACGATAATAATGTTTTTGTTTATATTTTGTTTTTGCAGAGATCAAGGAGCCCCTGCATCATCCCCGCCGCCGTCCCCGTCACCGACCCCCTCCGACCTCGATCGAGGTGAGACCAGCCACCCCATGTTGTTAATTTAATTTAGGTATTTTAGGTGTTTAATCTTAGAATAACATAGTATGAACCCTAGTTATGATCGAAGCATGTTTAAAATGTAGGTTTTTATGTGTAGTTAATAGAATTTAGGTGTTTTAGGTGTCACATTTGTTGTTATTTTTTTAGTTAAATCAATTATTCCGGCATCGAAGTCGACGATGCCTATCCCGCATCCTCGTCGTCGACTCGGCGGAGGAGGCCAGCTTGATCAGAGGGGCCATGTTCGGGACTGGGCTCCGCCGGGCTGGTACTGGGAGGTGCTACCCTTCGGGGGCACAGCTTGGTGAGGAGCCAGCCCGTCGTTGACCCGAACCTTCTTTGGTGGCGGTCGCGTGGGCCAGTGACGGTGCCAAGGCTTTCGGACACCGCGGAGGTGGTACGTTACCGTGTCAGCGAGGAGGACGAGCACGTCCGTCGCTACATGGTTGCGTTGGAGGGCAGGTTCAACAATACCTGGCAGGTTCTTCAGGGGTCTCACTGGAGCTATGATCCTGTGATGGTTCCTTCTCTTTGGGTGTCCACCGTCCGCGCCGATACCCGTCGGGCGCTACGGTTCTAGCTGTATTAGCGATGCTATATATACGATACTATTCGAGGTGTATTACTGATAATATTCGACGATGTACGGACGCAAGAGAAGATGTAGTTTTGCTTATTGAATGCATGCTAATTTGAATAATAATTTATTGTACGATTTGGTTTTGCTTATTAAATGCTCATATGATGTAGATATAAACATCACTAATAGAAAAAGGGTCATCTGTCCTGGTTGGTAAGGGCCTTTTGTCCCGGTTGTTGAAACGGGACTAAAGGGTCGTTACTAATGCCCTAGCCCTTTAGTCCCAGTTCTTACACGAACCGGGACAGATGGGCCTCCATGTTGCCGGTGCGGCGAGCCCAGGCAGGAGGGCCTTTGGTCCCGGTTGGTGGCACTAACCGGGACCAATAGGCATCCACGCGTCAGCATTTCAGGGGCTGGGGTTTTTGTTTTTTTGAAGGGGGGGGGGGGGTTGGGGGTTTTGGGGGGTTAATTTAGGTGTTTCATATATTGTGTTAGCTAGCTAATTAATAGAGAGAAGTGTCCTCTCTTATCTCCGTGCTTGGTCGACGCTACGTACTATATACGTATAGAGAGGACTAGACACGCTAGCTAGTAAGCAAATGAAGGAAACAGAAGATCGTCATGAACATATGCATACAGAGAGAAGTGATATCGACCACCTCTCCTTCTCCGAGAGATTGGTCGAACAACAAGTTCTCGTATATCTATCCGACACTACCGGCTACATATATACAATAATTATCTCTTACAATATAATCTCCTAATTATATATGAACACAGGGTCCACATAGTATTCTCCGTTTTCAGCGATCACGTGGTCAAGGAAGAATGCCGCCAATTCCTCTTGAATTGCTCGCATACGATCTGGTGGTAGGAGTTCATCCCGCATCCGAAAGATCTAATTTGAAGAAGGGGGTCAATACATATATATATGAATAAATGAAACTCAACACAAATGATGGTAATAAAATAAAATTGTGAATATTATTGCTTACGCACTTCATATTGTTCGTCAGAGTAGCCCCGCTCACAGGTCGTGTGGCGGATGGACTCGCAAACGTAGTATCCACAGAAATCATTCCCTTGTTCCTGCCACAACCACTTTACAAGAAATAGAGGTCAATCAAACTGATAAGCAAGCATGCTAAATGGTATTGATGAAACTAGCGCTTGAATCACTAGGAGATGCGCGGAACATGCTACTATAGTACTTACTTTCGGGTGTCTAAATTGCAGCTTCTTCGGCAGTCCCGGAGCTTTTTTGGTGAATTTTCTCCAAACCCTGCCAGACAAAGAAAACAATTACTTGATATCAGGAAATGAACAAAGTTGCTGATATGGTGGATAATGATCGATTTAACTTACTTCTCGAGCATTTGAGTCATGTCCGCATAGTCCTGGGGATCTTTTCGTCTCGAGTCTAAGACGGTTACTAGTCCCTGCTCAAGCTTAATCTCTAGGAGAATATAGTGGAAGCTGCGCACGCATGCATAAGTCATCAATTACATTACTATAACCTGGACTAATAAGGGAAACCGAATATGCACAAGACAGTAACACTCACTTGAAGTTGTAAGGAAAGAGTATTATATCTTTGTTTTCATTTATTACCAACGATCGTAGCAAGTTGGCCTCGGTATTTTCGGCATGATATTTAACCTCAGTTGCATCTATGAGATTTGTGTTAATGAACCCAATATCACCGATTTGTCTTTTCTTCAATTCGGCGATCTTCAATCTGCATAATATAGTGAGGATAATTATAAATACATGCAATGAAAGAGCTGACCTATATAGAGAGACTTAATGACAGAAGTAGTACTACTTACAGACAGTAGCAAGTGACCGTTGATTTATCGAGGGCCTTTTGATTGAAAAACTGGAAGAACTCCTCAAATGGAACATTCAACAGTTCAATTCCAACGAGGTCATGCTCCTCTTTAACTCTCAGCGTCAAAGTATTCCTCCCCCAGACTCTCTGCAGGTTTTCATGTACCAATCATGGAATCTTCGCATCATCGTTGTTAGAGATCTTTCATCTTTGACGAGAGGCTTCCCGTACTCGTATCTGTGTTCCTCCACCTCCAAGAAATCATAATGTACATCGTCGGGCAGGTAATCTCCAAGATTGCTATAACCGGGCACCATCCTCGGATCATTAGCGACGATGTCGCTAGACACCTTGAGCGGGGGGCACGATTGGTTCGCTTGTTCGCCGAGCTGGGCAATTTTTTTCCCAGCTCGTCGTTCTTTTAACCTTTGATCACTGACAGTACTTCCCGACCGCTCCGCTTCGACAAATGTCTTTGCAATAATGCGCTCATAGTTGCCTTTCGGCGGAGACTTTGGTGGTTTTGTCAGGGCAGCCAGAGTGCGCTTCGCTTTCACCGGATCTACCTTCTCCTCCGGAGGTGGATGTTTCTTTGCTTTCACCCCTTGAAAGAAGTTCGTCACTTCGGCTCGCACGATCTTCGCGTTCTCCTCCGGGGTCCTCTCGTATGGTAACTTCTCTGGAGTCTTCAGAGAAGGACCGAATCTGTATTGCCTCCCGCCTCTGGCTGTACTGCTAGACGCCGGCAGAGCAGACGGAGCGGCTGCGGCTGTCTTCTTTCCTTGCTTACGAGGCGGAGGAGAAGGACTACGACGCGCCGGAGCAGCCGGAGCGGCGGCGGGTCTCTTCCGCCCTTGCTGACGAGGCGGAGAAGGAGGAGGCTGGCTGCTCGGGCGCGCCGGCGCAGGCGGAGAAGGAGGCGGAGTGCCGCCACGCGCCGGAGAAGGAGGCTGAGTGCCCTGATCACTCGCCGGAGGAGGAGGCGGAGTGCCCTTACTCGCCGGAGGAGGAGGAGGAGGCGGAGGCGTCCAGTTCGGAAGGTTGATGAGCTCCTTCCGCCATAGGCATGGAGTCTTCAGAGCAGAACCCAGCCGAGTCTCCCCTTCACCGGTAGGGTGGTCAAGCTGGAGGTCCTCAAATCCCTCCGTTATTTCGTCCACCGTCACCCTAGCATATCCTTCTGGAATCGGACGACAGTGAAAAGTTGCGCCGGGTTCAGGAGGTCGAACAGAGCCGACAGCCGCCTTGACTTTGAAGTTCTGCCATTGCGTCATAAGGTGGCAATGTTGAGACTCCGTGATAGCATCCACGGGGTAGCTAGCAGGAGCCGTCAAGACATGCTCCGGCTGAAGCAGCTCGGTGGAAGCCACGCTGCTTCTCCGCTGAGATGGCGGGGTAGCTTCGGGGGTAGTTTCGGCAGGTCGCTTGCTGCGAGCTACGTCTCGTTCCTCTAGCGCTTGAACCCTTTCGTGCAGCTTCTGAATTTGGGTCTGCTCCACTTTTTTCCTCCTCTCCTGGCATTTGTAACCGCCTGCGTCCGGAAAACCAGCCTTCCATGGAACGGAGCCTGGCGTGCCTCGTGTCCGTCCAGGGTGCTCAGGATTCCCGAGGGCCATTGTGAGCTCGTCGTTCTCTCTGTCTGGAACGAACGTCCCTTGCTGCGCTGCATCGATATAGTGCTGAAGCCTCTTGACTGGTATTCTCATTTGCTCGTCCGTCCAAACGCACTTCCCTGATACAGGGTCCAAGGTTCCGCCAGCCCCGAAGAACCAAGTCCGGCAACGGTCTGGCCAGTTCATTGTCTCTGGTTCGATCCCTTTATCAAGCAGATCATTCTCAGCCTTGGCCCACTTAGGCCGGGCTTTGAGGTAGCCACCTGACCCCGTGCGATGGTGAAGCTTCTTCTTCGCAGCATTTTTCTTGTTTGTCGCTGACATCTTCTTACTCTTTTCCGATGTCTTGTGGGCCACAAATGCGGGCCAGTGATCTCTGATCTTCTCATATTTGCCGATGAATTCTGGTGTCTCTTCTTTGTCGACAAACGTTTTCAGCTCATTCTTCCACCTCCTGAATAGGTCTGCCATCTTCTTAAGAGCATGAGACTTGATTAATTGCTCTTTAACTGGCTTCTCCGGATCCTCCTCTGGCGGTAGGGTGAAATTTGCCTTCAGCTCAGTCCAAAGATCATCTTTCTGCATATCATTGACATAAGACACCTCAGGGTCTTCCTTCTTAGGCTTATACCATTGGTGGATGCTGATCGGGATCTTGTCCCTAACAAGAACCCCGCACTGAGCAGCAAATGCTTCCTTTGTCCGGATGGGTTCAATCGGTTGGCCGTCGCGCGCGATTGCTGTGATCTCAAACCTTTCATCCGAGCGCAACTTTTTCTTCGGGCCTCGTCTCTTTACCGAAGTTGTGCTCGATCCGGAGGGCTAGAAAAAAGAAGAAAGACGAGAGTTAATTAATATGTGTACATACCAAAACAATGAATGCATCAATTAGCTAGTCAGCACAGGCTTAACTAATATATTTACCTGGCCGGACTCTGTTCGGTCACCGGAGCCGTCACCACGGGCTCCTTCTTGCACCAGCATTGGGTCACCGGAGCCATCATAATCATGTCTTTCCTCCTCCACTCTTCGATCACCGTAGCCTGCTTCTTCACCCTGTTCTTCCAGACCATCATTGTCGTTAAGATACGACAAGACATCACCTCCGGCTAAGATTATGTCCCCCAACACCTCTTCTGCTTCCTCGTCTCGTCCGTGCTCCATTGTTTCTGCAAATATTACAACATGGCAATTATTACACAAACATGACAGCAGGTGGATATATTAGTGCAAACGTAGACCTAGCTTATTCCGGGTTTGGGGTGGCCTCGGCAACGCTTCAAGGGTAGGGGCGCGGCGGGAGGGGGTAGGAGACCGACATCGTTTTTTTCTAGGGTTTGGGTGTCCTCGAGAGTTTTGGTCGAGCGAGAGGGCCGGGGGGTGCTCCCGTGGTATAAGTTATCACGGTCGAAGTTATCCGGGAGGGGGTTATATCGACAACGACGACATACATACATGGGAAAATAATGTTATCGGGGAGGGGGTAGGTCGAACCCCGCCCCCCCCCCTCGTGTTGAAGTTATCGGGACACGGGGTATATCGACAACGACATATCCGATAAAAAATAAGAAGACGAAGAAGAAATAAAAAGAGGAGAAGAAGATATTAATAGAGGAGGAGATTGAAGAAAAAAAGAAGAAAAAAAGAGGAAAAGAAGAAAAAAAGAGGAGAAGAAGAAAGGAATAGAGGAGAAGATATTTTCTCTTCTTCTCCTCTATTCCTTTCTTCTTATCCTCTTCCTTTTCTTCTTTTTTCTTCTTATTTATTTCTCCTCTTCTTCCTCTCCTCTTCTTCTCCTTTCTTCCTCTTCTTATTTTCCTTTTTCCTCTCATTCTTTTTCTTCTTCTTCCTTTCCTAGCTAGATATATAAAACTTTTCTAAAAATGTAACTTTTGCATATATACATGGAAAAAAATGTTATCGGGGAGGGCGTATATCGAACCCCCCCCCCTCGACCCTCTTTTCCTTCTTCTTCCTTCTTCCTCTTTTCTTCTCCAACACAAAACACATCTCATCTCATCTCATTTCATCCAAAAATAATTCTTTGCATATGAACATACATACATTTACTTTTTTTCTTAAATGTTACATAAGAACATTTTCTTAAATGAGCATATGAACATTTTCTTAAATATTAATGAGCATATGAACATACATATCACCAAAAATAGTCCTTTTTCTTGGTAATAAATGCAAAAATGAGCATTATACAGCATATACAGAGCATTATACAGTGAACATACATACATACATCGTAACAAAAAAAATGAAAAATAGGCCGGTGGTCGGCGACGGCGACGATGGTTGGTGGTGGCGCGCGCTTACGGATGGCGTGCGGGGATGGCAATGAGAAGGAAAGGGGAGGAGGCAGGGGCTCACAGCACGGGGAGGGGTCGAGGTCGCCGGCCGGAATCGGTGCGGCGGTGGACGAACGACCTCGGGGATGAACGGGTCGCGGGAGCCGGCGTGGTGCTTCCCCGCAGCGACGGCGACGACGGGCGCGAGCGACGACGACGGCGTCGGCCTGGGCGGCGGCGACGGGGCAGGGGCGACGACGGGGGCGCGCGGACGGCGTCGGGGCGGCGCGCGGACGGCGTCGGGCGGCGCGCGGACGGCGTCTGGGCGGCGGGCGGCATCGGGGCAGCGGACGGCGTCGATGTGGGCAGCCTGGCGGCATTGATGAGCTCGGCGTCGTCGGGCGGGCCGGGGGGCAACTGGCGATGAGTTCGTCAAATTTTCCTAAGTGCTACTTATATACCCAGGCCTTTGGTCCCGGTTCATAGCAGCAACCGGGACCAAAGACACCCTTTAGTCCCGGTTGGTGCCACCAACCGGGACCAAAGGCCTCTTTTCAGCAGCCCAAAGGGCGGGAAGCGGCGGCCTTTGGTCCCGGTTGGTGGCACCAACCGGGACTAAAGGGGGGCATTGGTCCCGGTTGTTGCCACGAACCGGGACCAAAGGGTGGCATTGGTCCCGGTTCGTGCCACCAACCGGGACCAATGGCCTTGCACAGCGGCGTGGTGGTGGGAGTTTAGTCCCACCTCGCTAGTTGAGAGCGCCGACTACCTGTTTATAAGCACTGCTGCCTCCTCTCTCTCGAACTCCTCTGAACTGCAGGCCTATGGGCCTAATTTGACACTGCTTTGCCTGTGGGCCTGCTGGGCCTTCTGCGGGCCTGAATCCTGGCCCAACTAGCTGGGTTTCTAGTCGTATTCAGGCCGTGGTGGCCCAGGAGGTGGCATTTTTTTATTTTTTTCCAGTTTTTTTGTTTTCTTTGTTGCTTTATTTTTTATTTTGTTTCTACTTACAACAAAGTACTTATTGTTGCTATTTTATTTATTTTATTAAGGTTTATTTATTTTGTTTTATTTTAGTTTATTTTATTTTGTTTCTACTTATTTATTTTATGAAAGTTTATTTTATTTATTTTATTTTGTTTCTACTTATTTATTTTATTTTATTTTATTTTGTTTCTACTTATTTATAAAAGTTTATTTTGTTTATACTTATTTATTTTATTTTCTTTTTTGCTTTTTGTATTTATTTTATGAAAATTCTTTTTGCTTTTAATGTTTTGAACAGAAAATACTTTGATAATTTTAGTTGCATAGATTATATATAATTTTAATTTCAATAATACTAGAGGTTTATAAAAGCTTTTTAGTTGATTCCTTTAGTACCGGTTCTTTCTGCCCTTTCTGACTTCATTTGTTATTTTCATGCATTTATTGATTATTTTGAGCTATAAGACCCTGAAATTGAAAAGCATTTCAAATGAACTCTGAAAAGGTTGAAAGTTGGCATGGTATCATCATTTCATCCACATAGCATGTGCAAGAAAGTTGAGAGGGTTACGGCAAAAACTGGATGCACTTCGTGTACAAAACGGACAATGGTATCATACTCGTCTGTTACAAAGTTGGCTTGGTATCATCATAATAGTTGCGGGAGAAAGTCTTCACTTTTTCTTCGCTTGTGTCATTTGCTTATTGCGTCGTAACCATGAATAATCTTCATCGTTTATCAGGATGCTTGGGTCAGCCTTGACTTTGAAGGGAGGAATTTCATGAAACTTTTCATAATTTTCAGACATGTCTGTCTTGCCCTCCACTCCCACGATGTCCCTTTTTCCTGAAAGAACTATGTGGCGCTTTGGCTCATCGTATGATGTATTCGCTTCCTTATCTTTTCTTTTTCTCGGTTTGGTAGACATGTCCTTCACATAGATAACCTGTGCCACATCATTAGCTAGGACGAACGGTTCATCAGTGTACCCAAGATTTTTCAGATCCACTATTGTCATTCCGTACTATGGGTCTACCTGTACCCCGCCTCCTGACAGATTGACCCATTTGCACTTAAACAAAGGGACCTTAAAATCATGTCCGTAGTCAAGTTCCCATATGTCCACTATGTAACCATAATATGTGTCCTTTCCCCTCTCGGTTGCTGCATCAAAGCGGACACCGCTGTTTTGGTTGGTGCTCTTTTGATCTTGGGCGATCGTGTAAAATGTATTCCCATTTATCTCGTATCCTTTGCAAGTCAATACAGTCAAAGATGGTCCCCTGGACAACGAGTACAGCTCATCACAAACAGTGTTGTCACCTCTGAGACGTGTTTCCAACCAACTGCTGAAAGTCCTGATGTGTTCACATGTAATCCAGTCGTCACACTGCTCCGGGTGTTTGGAGCGCAGACTGTTCTTGTGTTCATCGACATACGGGGTCACCAAGGTAGAGTTCTGTAGAACTGTGTAGTGTGCTTGAGACCAAGAATATCCGTCCCTCCATATTATTGAGTCCCCTCCAAGCGTGCCTTTTCCAGTCAGTCTCCCCTCATACCGCGATTTAGGGAGACCTATCTTCTTAAGGCCAGGAATGAAGTCAACACAAAACCCAATGACATCCTCTGTTTGATGGCCCATGGAGATGCTTCCTTCTGGCCTAGCGCGGTTACGGACATATTTCTTTAGGACTCCCATGAACCTCTCAAAGGGGAACATATTGTGTAGAAATACGGGCCCCAGAATGACAATCTCGTCGACTAGATGAACTAGGACGTGCGTCATGATATTGAAGAAGGATGGTGGGAACACCAGCTCGAAACTGACAAGACATTGCGCCACATCACTCCTTAGCCTTGGTATGATTTCTGGATCGATCACCTTCTGAGAGATTGCATTGAGGAATGCACATAGCTTCACAATGGCTAATCGGACGTTTTCCTGGTAGAAGCCCCCTCAATGCAACCGGAAGCAGTTGCGTCATAATCACGTGGCAGTCATGAGACTTTAGGTTCTGGAACTTTTTCTCTGGCATATTTATTATTCCCTTTATATTCGACGAGAAGCCAGTCAGGACATTCTACTGAGCAGGGCATTCAAAGGAAGATTTCTTTCTCTTCTGTGTCATAAGAGCGTAGCTAGCAGGACCTTCATACTCGCTGCTGCAGAGGCATGCCGTCCTTTTTTCATGCAAACGTTCGCACGGGTCCTCCCTGCTCAGGTGGTATCTTTTGTCTTCCCATACAAGGCCCAAAAGCCTACAAGGTTCACGCAAAGGTTCTTACCGTCACGGTGCATACGTCGATTGGAAAAGGCGGACGGCTCTAGGTCTTTCCAGTAAGGGTAGGTCCCAAAAATATAGATTTCCTTCTTCCACAGTGGGTGAGTGTACCTCAGCGAGCGTCATTCGTGGAACAGCAGTCCGCCGGGGACGCTTTCCAAGATTACGTGTTAAATCATTGCCCTAGCAAGTAGGTGATCACCGGTACGCATGGCGGGCTTCTTCCGGTGATCTGGCCTCGCCTTTGAAATGCTTGCGTTCCTTTCGACATTGATGGTTGGTCGAAAGAAATCGACGATGGCCCAGGTACACATTCTTCCTCCATTTGTCCAGGTATATACTTTCAGTGTCATCTAAACAGTGCGTGCATGCGTGGTATCCCTTGTTTGTCTGTCCTGAAAGGTTACTGAGAGCGGGCCAATCGTTGATGGTTACAAATAGCAACGCGTGCAGGTTAAATTCCTCCTGTTTGTGCTCATCCCACGTACGTACACCGTTTCCATTCCACAGCTGTAAAAGTTCTTCAACTACTGGCCTTAGGTACACATCAATGTCGTTGCCGGGTTGCTTAGGGCGTTGGATGAGAACTGGCATCATAATGAACTTCTGCTTCATGCACATCCAAGGAGGAAGGTTATACATACATAGAGTCACAGGCCAGGTGCTGTGATTGCTGCTCTGCTTCCCGAAAGGATTAATGCCATCCGCGCTTAAACCAAACCATACTTTCCTTGCGTCACCTGCAAACTCAGCCCAGTACTTTCTCTCGATTTTTCTCCACTGCGACCCGTCAGCGGGTGCTCTCAACTTCCCGTCTTTCTTATGGTCCTCACTGTGCCATCGCATCAACTTGGCATGCTCTTCGTTTCTGAACAGACGTTTTAACCGTGGTATTATAGGAGCATACCACATCACCTTCGCAGGAACCCTCTTCCTGGGGGGCTCGCCGTCAACATCACCAGGGTCATCTCGTCTGATCTTATACCGCAATGCACCGCATACCGGGCATGCGTTCAGATCCTTGTACGCACCGCGGTAGAGGATGCAGTCATTAGGGCATGCATGTATCTTCTGCACCTCCAATCCTAGAGGGCATACGACCTTCTTTGTTGCGTATGTACTGTCGGGCAATTCGTTATCCTTTGGAAGCTTCTTCTTAAATATTTTCAGTAGCTTCTCAAATCCTTTGTGAGGCACAACATTCTCTGCCTTCCACTATAGCCATTCCAGTACGGTACCGAGCTTTGTGTTGCCATCTTCGCAATTGGGGTACAACCCTTTTTTGTGATCCTCTAACATGCGGTCGAACTTCAGCTTGTCCTTTTGACTTTCGCATTGCGTCCTTGCATCGACAATGACCCGGCGGAGATCATCATCATTGGGCACATCGTCTGGTTCCTCTTGATCTTCAGCAACTTCCCCCGTTGCAGCATCATTGGGCACATCGTCTGGTACCTCTTGATCTTCAGCAGCTTCCCCCGTTGCAGCATCACCATATTCAGGGGGCACATAGTTGTCATCGTCCTCTTCTTCTTCGTCGTCTTCCATCATAACCCCTATTTCTCCGTGCCTCCTCCAAACACTATAGTGTGGCATGAAACCCTTGTAAAGCAGGTGGGTGTGAAGGATTTTCCGGTCAGAGTAAGACTTCGTATTCCCACATTTAGGGCATGGACAACACATAAAACCATTCTGCTTGTTTGCCTCAGCCACTTCGAGAAAATCATGCACGCCCTTAATGTACTCGGAGGTGTGTCTGTCACCGTACATCCATTGCCGGTTCATCCGCGTGCATTATATATAATTAAGTGTGTCAAAAACCATTACAAAACATCATGAATAGATAATTAAGTAACCAAATTAATAGAAGTTCATCATCACATTAAAACCAAAGTACATACATAGTTCTCATCTAACAACATATAGCTCTCCAGAGCATCTAATTAATTAAACCATACATCTAAAGTAAGAATTTTTTTGCTTTCAGAAAGAAGATAAGAACAAGAGGCTCACTACGGTGGTGCCGGCGACGAGATCGGCGTGGGCGATCGACGGCGGTGAAGACGGGAATGGGACGTGACGGGCCGCTAAACCTAGATAAATCTCGAGGAAAATGGAGCTTTGAGGTCGAGCTTCGAGAGGAGAAAGCTTAACTAGTGTGGCTCGGGCATTTCATCGAACACCTCATGTGCATAGGAGGTGAGCTAGAGCACCACAAAGCCCTCCCCTCGCCGGCCAGAGAAAAATAGAGCACTGGAGTGCTCTGCTCGCGGGCGAGGGGTATATATAGGCACCTCATTGGTCCCGGTTCATGGCATGAACCGGGACTAAAGGGCAGCTTGTGGTCCCGGTTCAAGCCACCAACCGGGACCAATGGTGGTGGTCCTGGAGCGAGGACCATTGGTCCCGGTTCGTCCCACCAACCGGGACCAAAGGGGCCAGACGAACCGGGACCAATGCCCCCACGAGGCCCGGCAGGCCCCTGGCCTCATGAACCGGGACCAGTGCCCCCATGGGTCCCGGTTCTGGACTGAACCGGGACTAATGGGCTGACCCGGCCTGAACCAAAGCCCTCTTTTCTACTAGTGCATGTATATCTTGTCTTGCTCAAATAGGATATGTGCTTGCCCAAGTGGCCGGCCATGTTTGCAGGTTACACCTCCTTAGTGGCCTATGTTTTGCCGGAGTGTTGATTAGTTTCCGTTCCGGCAAATTTCAGGCGCTCGATATGTCCTTTTTTAGCAAAGGTTATGCCGGATTTTTCCGTGAATTCTGGCATGACTTGTGCTAGAATATGTAGGAAATATTGAGTGGCCTGGATTTTCTCGAAAAATAATTAAACGACATTTCGGGTTGACTTTAAGTCTGTCGAGGCTCCATCACCGCTGGTCAAAAAATCAGTGAGGGAGTGTATGCACCATATATGAGAGAGGATGAAGAAGCCCGTCTGTTGTCATGGGGGTGGTTTATCCTTCTTCTCCGGGTGCTAGACCTTTGTTATGCACTAGGGGAAGAAGTAGTAACGACCATCACCGACGGTCGCAAATGTGAGAGAGGAATCAGTGTGTGAGAGTCTCCACCACATATGAGAGGACAAAAAATCCGGACTGTTGTCGTGGGGGTCGCTTCTCCTTCGTTCCCGTGTGCTAAACATTTTGGTGTAATGCACTTGGGAATGAAAGGAGGAGCTACCATCACCAATGGTCGAATGTATACACCACGCGAGCTGAGAGTTTTTAAGAAGAAGACTCGACAGACTGATAGTCAACCCGTGATGAATAATATTAATGATCTAATTTAATTTTTGTAGTACATATATTGAATTGTACAAGTTTAATCTTTGAATTATGAACGTAGGAAGTGTCATCATCGGACGACGAAAGTCTCCCGGGGGAGTGCAGCTGGTGCCACGACGATCAAGGTCTGTGCGACAGGCCTCACCTGGATGAAGATCGGCGCTTCAGCATTAAGCTCGAGGAGACCTTTGATGTTGAAACGGTACGCAACGACGACAAGTTTTTTTCGTAATTAAGCATGGCTTCAACTATTTCAACGTGTAATTTTCATCATTTACAATTCGAGCAGCTTATCCCATGCCATGCAAGACGCTATGTCTTGGAGAGGATGGATTTTGAAGACCATGAAAATTTTGAAACAAAGAAAATTCACCTAAGGACTCATCATGGTATGGATTTTGAAGTAAATATGTATAATTCTGAGAGCGTAACCCATTTTGGTTGCAAAAATTGGGAAGCCCTTTGCAAGATGTATGGTTTTTATGAGGGTATGCTTGTCACCATGGATCTTGGTGATCCTGACATCGACCAAGACAATATGGACATTTGGGTCCTTGTTGATACGCTTCCAGTTCTACCGCTATGTGAGTTTCTCAAACATATTTATATTGTTCATTTCAAAATAGTTGACAGCTTATTTTCATTGTTCAAACAATGTGCGGAACATGGTAGACAGAATGTACTACACCGATGGCTCTGAGTCAACTTATCAGGAGAAAAATCATCTGGTCGCATTTTGTACTGATCTTGAGAATTACAATATCCACTACTACAGGTTTAGCTTTGGTACCACATCCCGGTAACACAAGAAAACTTGTGTTACTGGTTGAAATCCCGGTAACACAACATTTGTGTCCAGACCTAAGTTGTAACACATTCTATGGGAAGTGTTACGATGTGGTAACACATATTCCACACGCGTCGAATGTGTTATAGTGTTGTAACACATTATTTATGCCGGTTGAGAGAGTGTTACAAGATTGTAACACATATATGATATGCAATGTTGTGTTACAAGTTTGTAACACATAGGTGATCTGCGTAGGTAAATGTTACACACGTAATAATATTGGATTGAATTTTTCTTTCTTGTCATGAGAAGACTTGTTCCAAGATGCATGCGATCAATTCCTAGGTCGATCCCATCGTAGCCCGTAGCCTTTGAGCTAATAGTTATGGGCTTGTGCCATTCACATGTTAGCTACGTATAGAAGTTTAGAGGATGTGTGTTTGCTTACTGGCGGGATATATTAGGATAAAACAATTGGCGTAGCCCAGCAACCAAACCCATAGAAAGCAGGACTAAAACTAGCAGCTGACTGTTTCCTGTAAGTTCTTCTAAAAAATATGTTTCCCTGTACAAAATTCTAAAAAAGATTATTTCCCTGTACGTGGGCACGTATGACCTATTTTCTAAGACTGGATGAGAGCGCAAAGTTTTTTGCTTTGTACTGCGTGTTTGTAATCTTGTAAATATTTTTTTCTCTAATCTTAATATAAAAGATTTGCTACTCTTTTGGGTATTCGGGAAAAAAAGTTTCCTGCCTCCAAAATTTGTTTTAAAATTAAAAGGTGTGCTAGCTACTTTTAAGTAATTTTGGACTTAATGAATTTAATATGCTTTGAAGATTTATTGATCCGTATTTTCATTTTAAAGTATAAAAGTATGTTGACGTGTTGTATTTGGGAAGCGCTTTAAAAGGTATACTGTATGTTGGCATGTTATATTTGTGCCTTTTTTATTAGTTGGACCACCCTAATCCAGAATCCTGGCTAAAACAAGTAAAAACAAGTACTAATGCATGCTTCCCTAAAATAAAAGTTAAGTAATTCATCCTACCTATCATTGAGGTGGGCCAATCAGTTTTAGAAATTAGCAAAATAAGAAAAATTCAGTTCTAGAAAATCTTTGTATAAGCTTTGTCCAGAATATGTGGATAGTGACCAATGGCGTGAACTTGTCAAATTTTGGAAGTCTAAGGAAGGAAGGGTAAGCTCTCTGTCATTTAATTGGACTATGTGCGCTGCTGTTAAGTAGTGCATTGACATTATAGTTTAATTATAATAGGCAGTAAGTGAGAAGAACAAAATAAGTCGTACAAAGGTGAAGACAAGTCATACAGCAGGGACAAAGAGTTTTGCTCGTTGGGCCGAGGACCTTGTGAGTAATATATGTTTTTTCTAAGTTTTCACAGCCTTTTCTTTACATATCAGCGTACTTCTGGTTTTGCAGCTTCAAGAGGACCCTGAGAAGAAACAACCACATAGAGCGAAGGTTTACTTAGCAACTCATAGAAAACCAAAAAAGGCCAAAGATAAAAATAAGCTTGTGGTATGTTACATACATTCAATTTTTACACAATCAAGTCAACACTGAATCCAACAAGTACAATATGCTTTATTCTTGTCTTTTGGGTTGAGTTGGAAAAGGTAATTGATGAACAACCAGAGTTGGCACAAAGTGACCAGGGAAGAGTTGCATGGAAAGGTGATGCCTTGCACAAAGTTTTGGGGAATGAAAAGCCTGGACCAGTACATGGAATGGGCATACTTCCTGTTCCTAACCAAGTTTATGGTCGAAAACCTCGTTACCACAAGAACATCAATATGACCACAACAAATGGTTCATCACATGATGAAGAGGCTGATCCTAGGGAGGAAATAGCAAAGCTGAAGCAACGCATAGAATAGCAAGACCAAATCATTGATGCATTAAGAAACAAAGATGAAGTGTGTGTGACGAACGAAATGGCAACAGTAAATATATTTTTTGTTGCATTCATAAAAGTATATTGAAACCTGTATAATTTCTATTGTAGGAAAATTTCCAAACTGTAGGTAATGGTGAATCTCATCCAGAAGTATTACATAATAATAAAAGAAAGGTACTGTCAATATATTCGACGTGTGTTGGTTCATTTTCATCTCTCTTTATAAATATTTCATTTTGTAGAGAGTTCATGCCAATGGACCTGATGCAGAACACATAGTGGTCAAACCCAGAGATACAACAATGGTAAATTTGTTTATTTATTACTACACTTCATAACTTTCTATAAACAAATGCCTCTTCATGTAAAATGCAGAATGAAACTAACCCACATCAACATGGCGCACACGAAGATAATGACATTCTGTCAGGCAAACAGGTCAGAATCTTCTTGTTGCTCATGGTATAAAGGATACACTATAACTTATTTATTTATTTACATTGTTGTACAAAAGCATCATCTTGAAAATGAGGGTTGCAATAAATTCTCATATCAAGTACCATCATCACCAGCCCATCCTGTTTTTGATAGAGAGGTAATGGTTATCTCTTGAGAAATCTGCTTGCTAAGCACCGATAGGAAACATTTTTCATATGAATGATGAATGAATGAGTTTCTGCATTTTAAGTTTGATTTGCATGGATTGGACTCTCCTGATGTTGGAAAATGATGTCGGCACATGTAATATTTGATGAATAAAATGCACTGTGAACTTTACATTGCAAAATCACAAGGATAAATCATTTTTTCCTCTTATGGTTCTCTGTAGATGAGAAAGAGCAGGGAGAATATGGATGGAAATTTGACTAGAGTACACAAACAAAGCACTCAAGACAAGTCTGTAGTCCATGTGTCCTCTAAGCAGAAACGTAGTCCTTCCATGGAGGTAACAAAAATAGTGTGTTTATACTAGATTCGTGTTCACAAAATTGTTTTTTATTACTGCAAATTATAATTTGAACCTTTTTTTAGGTTGGAACAAAAGTGATTCTGAAGTCTTCAATATATCCAAACAAAAGGCACGTGGCACATGCTAGCATTTTTTGTTGCAATTCAAAAAAAATGGTTGGTGGCGTCGAGCTAGGTCGGCAGTTCATAGAAGTGCAAGTTGATCAACCTATTGAGGAATGTGAGCTCTTGGTAAGGGAAAGGGAAAATTGTAGGACAATTGGCGATGCTTTCACCTCTGATTGACAATTGCTTGGCCTTCAACATGTGTATGTCAATATTTAACTTCTTGAGTTTTGTTAAATTAAATTTGCAATATACTTAATGTAGTTGTGACTGTTTTTTCCCCAGATTGAGAGGTTCAGTGGTTGAGTTGATTTGGATGCTTCTGCTCATGAGGAATAAAGATGCAAATATGACATATTCATGCAAGAAAGATCTGAGGGGCACATTCTAGTGAACATGAATAGGGGTGTCACATGGTTTCAATTATAGGAAATGTTTCGCGTACTATAGTTTACATTAATGGGTTGAGAAATGTATTTTATTTTTGCTACAATATGGATCTTCTATATGTTCATCGTTATAAATGCTATGGAATGGCAAGAACCTTTTTGATATTTTATATCCTTTTTCTTGTGTATATGCTAGCTTTATGTCCATGGTCCTTTTATATAGTATACACTGTGTATCTGTGTCATATTGCTTATCGATTTGCACTATGAGGAAGTATGAAAACAAAAGAATTGTATTTATACAATATTTCATACAAAATTGTTGCAATAGCACATTGGACTAATTATGCCGTGTTACTATAGTTAGGAAAAGGTGTTACTATGTTTCACTACTGGAATCTGGTAATTTGCCGTGTGCCAACTCTTTGCCGTCCGCTTCCACAAAGCGGGCGGCAAAGAATGGGCAGATGGCAAAAAGTCTATTTGTCGTCCGATTTTTCTTTGCCGTCAGCTGGCTGACGGCAAAGAGCTAGAAGGCAGACGGCAAAGGGCCAGGTGGGCCTCACAGGGCACGGCGTGGCTAGGTCAGCTTCTTTGCCGTCTGCCTGGTCTTTGTTGTCTGCCTTCTAGACCTTTGCCGTCCGTTGGCGGACGGCAAAGAAATGGCCAAGCTAACGGCCGTCTCCCCCCTCCTATGCTCACTCTCCGTCTCTCCGGCCCCACCCCCCTCTCTCTCCCCTCTCTCCCAAACTCAACCGCGCCCGTGCCCCCAACTCAACCGTGCCCGCGCCCGCAACGCCGCCGTCGAACACCGCCGCTG